>NC_136268.1:41776184-42078684 GCF_964187855.1 Myxine glutinosa
GGGGAGGGAAGGGGGAAGGGGAGGGGAGGGGAATGGGTGGGAGGGGAGGAGAGGGGGGGAGGGAAGAAGAGGGGGGGGAGGGGAGAAGTGGGGGGGGAGGGGAGAAGAGGGGGGAGGGGAGGGGGGGAGGGGGAGGGGGGATGGGAGGGGCAGGGGAGGAGAGGGGGGAGGGGTAGGGGGAGGGATGGGAGGGTGAGAGGGGTGGGAGGGGTAGGGGGAGGGATGGGAGGGGAGGGGGTGGGAGGGGGAGGGGGAGGGGAGGGGGGAGGGAATGGGGGAGGGGGAGGGGTTGGGGGATGGGGAGGGGTTGGGGGAGGGCGAGGGGGGAGGGGAAGGGGGAGGGGGAAAAGGGAGGGGGAGGGGGAATAGGGAGGGGAGGGGGAAAAGGGAGTGGGAGGGGGAATAGGGAGGGGAGGGGGAAAAGGGAGGGGGGGAAAGGAGGGGGAGGGGGAAAAGGGAAGGGGAGGGGGTAGGGTGGAGGGGGAAGGGAGGGGGAGGGGAGGGGGGAGGGGGAATGGGGGAGGGAAGAGGAGGGCCAGTCAACAATGACGTTGCAGTTCTCATGGTCGGAGAGCAGCACAACAATCGCGACATCGTCCTGCATCTTCGCAACAGCACAAAGCGGATTTTGGAGACTCACTGATCCTGTGACGCCCTCCAGTACCGGCGTTGCCGGGCGGGGGAAGGGAGACCCGTACATTCCCAACCCGTACATTCGCCCTCTCGACTCAAGCTCACTCGGTCAAAAGCCTCACACAAATTACACCGTGAAGGCCCAATGGCCATGTCTATGCCACAAATCAAGTACGTGAGCGAGTCGGGTGCACTGAATTGAAAATATATAGAACGCTCATACTCCGTGAAAAGTGAAGTCGCCGTGTCGCCATCTTGGTTAGCACAACTCGACCAACTCGCTTTGCGGATCTCGTTTGTTTTGAACGTGTGAATTACATGCGAACGCGTAACTGTGAGTTTATGGCGGCAAGGAACATCACGTGATCGCTCTGAGCGAATCAGCGTACTGCTCTGCCACCTGCTCAGATTCCGTGTATAATATTTCTCACTGAAATGCGCTGAGGTAAATATGAATAAAAAATATGGATCATCAAATATTTTGAGGTAGGCCATGTTCTTCCCAGGCTCAATGGCCATGTCTATGCCAAATATCAAGCACGTGAGCCTCTCCGTTTAGGAATCTATCAGTAACATTACACACACACACACACACACACACACACACACAAACTGTGTTTTATATAAATAGATATATACTGAAACGCAAAAGAAACTTACCACCTTTGAAACCTTTAAATATCAACAATAACACTGCATGTAGTAAATGTGTGAACTTATTTGTGGACAATAGTGTCCTCACTTACAGACAAAACAGTCACGGATGGTCACTTGAACCTTCAATGGTCACTTCATAGCACAGCTGTTGAACAGCCGTTTTGACTGTCAGTGATTAGCCAAGGGGTACGGGATGATTTTAATGAGCTGCACGTGATGTCTTGATGTTGGCTTTAAAAAGGCCAGTGCAAAATGGGCATTTTGACCGAAAAATTTGACCATTTTGACCAACTTCAAAAAGACCGAAAACACAAAAGAAACTTACCACCTTTGAAACCTTTAAATATCAACAATAACACTGCGTATAGTAAATGTGTGAACTTATTTGTGTACAATAGTGTCCTCACTGTCAGATAAAACGGTCATGGATGGTCACTTGAACCTTCAATGGTCACTTCATAGCACAGCTGTTGAACAGCCGTTTTGACTGTCAGTGATTAGCCAAGGGGTACGGGATGATTTTAATGAGCTGCACGTGATGTCTTGATATTGGCTTTAAAAAGGCCAGTGCAAAATTGGCATTTCAATCAACATGCCACGATTGTCAAGGGATCAACGGCAGCGTGCCCTGGGCATGCTGCAAGGCGGACTGAACTACCGTGAGGTGGCACGTCGCCTTGGCTGTTCACACCAGACGATATCGGCCCTGGTGGACAGAGACACCCTCCACAACTCTGCAGATGACAGACCTCGATCAGGGAGGCCAAGAGTCACCACTGCAAGGCAGGACAGGCAGATGGTCCGAAGTCACCTGCGGGATCGATTCCGTCCAGCATCCCGCACTGCGGCAGAAACTCCGGGGCGTGCAAACCCACGGATCTCCAATGATACTGCACGAAGACGACTGCATGACTATGGTCTGACTGCCAGAAGACCATACAGAGGCCCCGTGATGACGGTTGCCCATCGCCGCAACCGTCAGAGATGGTGCCAGCAGCATCAGCGGTGGACCTTGGCGCAGTGGAACGAGGTCGCTTTCAGCGAAGAGTCAAGGTTCTGTGTGGACAGTCCTGATGGGCGTGAGCGTGTCTGGAGAAGAACTGGCGAGCGATATGCCGATTGTTGCGTGCGTCAAGCCAACAGGTGGGGTGGCCCAAGTGTGATGGTGTGGGCAGCCATATCAGGCCGGTACAGGACGCCACTGGTGGTTGTGGATGGGAATCTTAACGCCCAGCGGTATGTGGATAACATCCTGCGACCTCATCTGCTGCCATTCCTGCTAGACCACCCAGAACTGAGAACCTTTCAGCATGACAACGCTCGTCCCCATGCTGCTCGCTTTACCACTGCATTTCTCCAAGGCGAGAACATCAACACCATGCAGTGGCCTGCGCTCTCCCCTGACCTGAATCCCATAGAGCACCTGTGGGATGAGCTTAGGAGACGCGTAGTTGGCAGGGCCAGGACACGGGCAGAGCTGCTTCAGACATTGAGGACTGAGTGGGACAGAATCCAGCAGCAATCCATCCAAAGACTGGTAGGCAGTATACGCCGACGATGCACTGCCTGTATCCAAAACAATGGTGGCCATACACGCTATTGAAAGGGGACTGACATTGCACCCTGTGCTGTTCTGTACTGTAGAACAAACTGATGAGATGGTGTATCTTGGTCAAAAACTTGACATGTCATCAATAAAATGCCAATGTTTCAATTAGCAATTGTTGGTTTGTTTTATTTTGAACTGTTACAATTTTATTACATTTCAAACAAGTGGTAAGTTTCTTTTGCATTTTCGGTCTTTTTGAAGTTGGTCAAAATGGTCAAAATGGTGAAATGTTTCGGTCAAAATGCCCATTTTGCACTGGCCTTTTAAAATCCAATATCAAGACATCACGTGCAGCTCATTAAAATCATCCCGTACCCCTTGGCTAATCACTGACATTCAAAACGGCTGTTCAACAGCTGTGCTATGAAGTGACCATTGAAGGTTCAAGTGACCATCCGTGACCGTTTTGTCTGACAGCGAGGACACTATTGTCCACAAATAAGTTCACACATTTACTACACGCAGTGTTATTGTTGATATTTAAAGGTTTCAAAGGTGGTAAGTTTCTTTTGCGTTTCAGTATATATATATATACAGTCATGTGAAAAAGTAAGTACACCCCATGTAAAATTTTAACTTTTTCAACATATTTCAACATACAGCTATTTGATCTTCATTTCAACAATATTGATAGATAAAGGTGATATAATATAACAAATATCATGAAACATTTACATTTTGTAGTCCATTGTATAATTTAAATAAACATAAATGCAAATTTCGCATGTGGAAAAAGTAAGTACACCCCCACATTTATCACTACTTCAAATACCTAAAATTAGAATGAGGTGCACCAGCTCAGGTGCAAATGATTAGAACATCGTTAGAGAGGATCTTGGCGGAACCTGTCTTATTTAAACCTCAGACATTTCGTTTGGTTTGCTCTTTGTTGTTGAAGTGTGCGGCATCATGATGCCCAGATCAAAAGAGCTCTCTGGGGCCTTCAGAAAGAAGGTTCCAGATGCCTACGAGTATGGGAAGGGATTCAAAAAGATCTCCAAACATTTGAAATCAATCAATCGACTGTATGGAAGATCATCTACAAGTGGAGAAGATTCCAAACAACTGCCAACTTGTTCAGGCCAGGCCGCCCCAGCAAGTTCAGCCCGAGAGCAGACCGCAAGATGCTGAAAGAAGTCTCGAAGAACCCCAGAATGTCATCACGGGACCTACAGGTAGCTCTTGCCACTGTTGATGTAAAACTGCACGAGTCTACCATTACAAAGAGGCTGCACAAATTTGATCTACATGGGAGGTGTGCCAGGAGGAAACCTTTGCTGTCCAGAAAGAACATCACGGCAAGACTAAAGTTTGCCAATGAACACCTAGGCAAAGACCAGCACTTCTGGAGCAATGTGCTCTGGACAGATGAGTAAAAGGTAGAGCTATTTGGCCACAGTACCAGAAGACATTTTTGGCGAAAACCAAAGACAGCATTTGACCACAAGAACCTGATACCAACTGTAAAGCATGGTGGTGGAAATATTATGGTTTGGGGCAGCTTTGCTGCATCAGGGCCTGGGCAGCTCACCATCATAGAATCCACTATGAATTCTTCATTGTACCAGAGGGTGCTTGAGGATAATGTGAGGCCATCTGTCGGAAAGTTGAAGCTCAACCGAAGGTGGACCTTGCAACATGACAATGACTCTAAACATACCAGTAAATCCACCAAGGAATGGCTGAATAGAAAGAAATGGAGGGTTCTGGAATGGCCAAGTCAAAGCCCGGATCTAAATCCCATCGAAATGTTGTGGGTGGATTTGAAACGAGCTGTGCATGCCAGAAACCCCTCAAACATCGCACAGCTGAAAGAATTCTGCATGGAGGAGTGGGCAAAAATTTCTCCCACTCGATGTCAGAGAATGGTAGACAGTTATAAGAAACGCCTACTTGAGGTTGTTTCTGCCAAAGGGGGCAATACCACCTATTAGAGCCAAGGGTGTACTTACTTTTTCCACATGCGAAATTTGCATTTGTGTTTATTTAAATTATACAATGGACTACAAAATGTAAATGTTTCATGATATTTGTTATATTATATCACCTTTATCTATCAATATTGTTTAAATGAAGATCAATTAGGTGTATGTTGAAATATGTTGAAAAAGTCAAAACTTTACATGGGGTGTACTTACTTTTTCACGTGACTGTGTGTATATACCCTGCAAAAAAAGAAACGCAAAAGTAGTAAAATCGTAAATATCTGACAGAGTGTTGCCGATATCCATACAAAATTCATACCAAAAATGAATCGGTCATTTCTGCATGGATTGGGATTGATTTGTGTGGAAAGAATGAGGTACTGCAGAAATTTGGCGAAAAGATTGAACAATCGCAAAAACACAACCAGGTGAGAGCCTGGCGCCGAAACACACCAACATGTCATGCACGTGCAACATCACTTGTGGGGCTATAAAAACGTTGGGTTTTCATTTGCATGCCATCACAATCTTACAGCAAGTGAACAGCGAAAACATGCCACGACTCACGGATGAGATTCTTCGGCCACACGTCCTTCCCATTATGCAACAAGCGAACGTCATTTTCCAACAAGACAACGCCCGACCTCACACGGCAAGACTGACAACGGCCTTTTTGAGGAATCGCAACATCCAGGTCCTGCCATGGCCCTCCAGGTATCCAGATTTAAACCCAATAGAACATTTATGGGATGCACTGGATCAACGACTGCGAGCACGTCAGCAACAACCACAGAACCTCCGACAGTTAGCACAAGCACTGCAGGCAGAGTGGGTGAACATTCACCAGGCCCAAATTCGGGATCTGATTGCTTCCATGGGACGACGATGCCAGTCAGTTTTGGACTCCAATGGTGGCCATACAAGATATTGAGCACAGATGACCTTCACCTTGAAAATCTACTGTTCCAGGTGTGCCATATGAAACCTGGGTCAATGAGAATGATGTTTGCCAATTTGGAACAATCGATTACCGTCTGTTGATTATTTATACTAGGGCATGCCCGTACTATATATATATCTAAAATTATACCCCCCCCCCCTCTATTTACATGAAATGGTTTGGTCCAAAGCGAACGGCTTGCGAGTGGTGACAATCCCCCCCCCTCTATTTACATGAAATGGTTTGGTCCAAAGCGAACGGCTTGCGAGTACGGTGTTTTTTATCGGACCCGTGGAATTATAGATAGTAGTTTTAATTAGTTTTAAAACATAGTTTAACGGCAACATAGTTTTCCAACGTGAAATAAATGAATACGCTCTCAAATGTGCCGTCCGAGGCAGAGTGTGTTCGCCACGTTCGGCATACGCGATAGCTCGCTGCTCTCTGATTGGTTGAATCGTTTTTTGGACATAGCTCGGTAAGTAATTGTCCGATTAATATGAAACCTTGAAAAGGCACATCCTCGGGTCCCCAGCAATATACCTGGCAAGTTTAAAGTATATCGGACCCGTGGTTGTCGAGAAACAGCGGTCACAGACAAACATACACACATACACACATACACACATACACACATACACACAGAGATTAATGGAATTATAGATAGATGATATATAAAATATACATCTAAAATCACTTTTGCGTTTCTTTTTTTGCAGTTTTGCGTTTCTTTTTTTGCAGGGTATATGTATATGTATGTATGTATGTATGTATATATATATATATATATATATATATATATATATATATATATATATATATATATATATATATATATATATATATAAAGGAACTGCGCTCCAACGCGAGTCGAAAGAATTGACGCGACCAAAGACGGAATTCGTCCGAGTTGCTTTATTGAAACAAAACAGCTCAGGTATTCTAACAAGCCCGTTTTTCGGGCAACAATATATATACACATTTATGTCGGGAAGTTTGCCCGGCAAAAGCTATACCGGGCATGCCCGGGTATCAAGGGCGAGCCTTGGAAAGGCGAGTCTGGACCTGCCCGGGCGTGTTTGGCTGCGGCCTGGCAAGTCGAGGCTGGGCGTGCCCGGGCGCTCTGGGTGAGCACTGGAAAGGCGATAGCGGGCATGCCCGGACGCTCTGGGCGAGCCCTGGAAAGGCGATAGCGGGCATGCCCGGACGCTCTGGGCGTGCCCTGGAAAGGCGATAGCGGGCATGCCCGGACGCTCTGGGCGAGCCATGGAAAGGCGATAGCGGGCATGCCCGGACGCTCTGGGCGAGCCCTGGAAAGGCGAGAGCGGGCATGCCCGGGAAAGACGAGACCGGGCGTGCCCGGGAGGTTCGGGCGTGCCCGGGAACAGTGAGTCCGGGCATGCCCGGGAGAGGCGCGTCTGGCCGTGTTCTGGCCGGTGCAAGGCGATTATGTACATCCAGCGGTAACCGCTACACATGCCCCTCCAGAATCGACCTGCACCGGCAGGGTCAATTTAAGGGGGGTCCGGATGACCCAGCCGAAGCGACCCCTGGAGGGTCGTGGGGAGGGGTCTGACGTGGTGGTGGGTGGTCGAGCGGGGGGAACTGTGGACAGGGGGCGGCCTCGCCGCGGAGGAAGGGCCAACCGTGGTGGTCGGTCGACGTCCATGTGCGCCGGTTTGAGGCGGTCCACAGAAATCCGGTCCGGCCGGCCGCCGAAGTCGACGATGAAAGACTTGTCGCCCCGTCGCAGGACCCGGAAGGGCCCGTCGTACGGCGGCCGGAGTGGCCCCCGGTGCGCGTCATGACGCACAAAGACGTACTCCGCTGTGCGAAGCGCCGGGGGGGACGTAGGACTGGGGGCCACCGTGGCGGGACGTCGGCACGGGGGCAAATCGTCGGGCGGCCTCCTGGAGGTCCGAGCGCTGGCGAGCGGCGGACCAGGGACTGGTAGCGTCAGGCACGAATTCGCCCGGGACGCGGAGTGGCTGGCCGTAGACGAGCTCGGCGGCGGACGCCTGGAGGTCTTCCTTGGGGGCCGTGCGAAGGCCCAAAAGGACCCACGGCAGCCGGTCGGCCCAACCGTCGTCCTGAAGGCCGGCCATGAGTGCGGCCTTCATGGAGCAGTGAAACCGCTCGCACAACCCATTGGCTTGGGGGTGGTAGGCCGTGGTGCGGTGCAGCGTGACCCCCAACGAACGGGCGACCGCGCCCCAAAGCTCAGACGTGAACTGTGGGCCGCGGTCGGACGAGATGTCCGCTGGTGCGCCGAAGCGCGCGACTCAGGTGGCGATGAACGCCTGCGCCACGTCGGCGGTGGTGGTGGAGGTGAGGGGCACGGCCTCCGGCCACCTGGTGGTCCTGTCCACCATGGTGAGCAGGTGGGTGAACCCCCGCGAGGGGGGCAGGGGACCCACCAGGTCCACGTGGACGTGGTCGAAACGCCGTTCAGGCACGGCGAAAGGTGCCAGCGGGGCCTGGGTGTGGCGGTGGACCTTGGCTCGCTGGCAGGCCGTGCAGGCGTTGACCCAGTCGCGGATGTTTCGTCGAAGGCCGTGCCAGACGAAACGCGCCGACACCAGCTTCTGAGAAGCTTTCCGGCCCGGGTGAGAAAGGCCGTGGATGGAGGCGAAGATGCGGCACTGCCAGGAAACGGGCACGATGGGGCGAGGCTGGCCCTGGGAGACGTCGCAGAGCAGGACGGTGCCCGCGAAGGGGATGTCGGCCAGGCGGAGGCCCGTGTCCGCCACGCGGAGTGCCGGCACCGAGGCGTCGGTGGTCTGGTCGGCCGCCATGAGCGTGAAGTCCACGCCGAGGTGGACCGCGTTCGCGCTGGCCCGCGAAAGGCAGTCGGCCACGGCGTTGTCTTTGCCGGCGACGTGCTGGATGTCCGTGGTGAACTCCGACACGGCGGAGAGGTGGCGCTGCTGGCGGGCCGACCACGGCTCCGTGACCTTAGCCATTGCGTAGACCAACGGCTTGTGGTCGACGAAAGCCGTGAACGGGCGGCCCTCCAGGAGGTGTCGGAAATGGCGAACGGCCAGGAATAGCCCGAGCAGCTCGCGGTCGAACGTGCTGTAGTTTAACTCGTTCGGCCGGAGTTGCCGGCTGAAAAAAGCGAGTGGCTGCCAAACCCCGTCCACCCATTGCTCATGGACGGCACCCACCGCGTAGTTGGAGGCGTCCGTAGTGAGGGCGATGGGCGCGTTGAGCACCGGGTGAGCCAGCAGCGTTGCGTCGGCGAGGGCCCGTTTGGCACTGGCGAAGGCCGCGTCCATGGCCGCGGACCAAACAATGTCATGCTTGGCCGGCTTGCCCCGGAGGGCCTCGTAAAGGGGCCGCATGAGCTGAGCAGCGCGGGGCACGAATCGGTGATAAAAATTCACCATGCCGAGGAACTCTTGGAGGGCCTTGATGGAACGGGGACGCGGGAACGTGGTGATGGCCTCGACCTTGGTCGGCAGCGGCACGGCCCCGGTCTTGGTGATGCGGTGGCCCAAAAAGTCAACGGTCGTCGCGCCGAAGTGGCATTTGACCGGGTTGACAATTAAGCCGTGCTCGCTGAGGCGACCGAACAGTGTTCGGAGGTGGAGGAGGTGCTCGGCGCGGGACGTGCTGGCGACGAGGATGTCGTCCAGATAGACGAAAAGAAACGGCAGGTCGCGCAGCACGCCGTCCATCAAGCGCTGGAACGCCTGGGCCGCGTTCTTGAGGCCAAACGGCATCCGCAAAAATTCGAACAGGCCGAACGGCGTGATGATGGCCGTCTTCGGGACGTCGGCCGCCCGGACAGGTACCTGGTGGTAGCCCCGTATCAGGTCAATTTTCGAAAAGATGACCCGTCCCGCCAAACGGGCGGAAAAGTCCTGAATATGCGGGATCGGGTACCTGTCGGGGGTGGTAGCGTCATTGAGACGGCGGTAGTCGCCACACGGGCGCCATCCACCCTCCGGCTTTGGCACGATGTGCAGTGGCGAGGCCCACGCGCTATCGGAGCGCCGCACGATGCCGAGGTGCTCCAACGCGTCGAATTCGGCCTTTGCCACGGCGAGCTTGGCTGGGTCGAGGCGGCGGGCCCTGGCGTAGACCGGCGGGCCCGTAGTGGGTATGTGGTGCTCGATCCCGTGCCGCACCGCGACGGCCGAAAACGTCGGCCGCGTGAGGGCCGGGAATTCCACGAGCAGGCGAGCGAACTCGTTCGTTGCCGGGAGGGCGCACGCCAGTTCGGTCGGCGCGGAGCTGCTCATTGTGCACGCCAGGGAGCTGAAGGTCTCGGCGTGGACAAGGCGACGTCGTTTGACGTCGACCAGCAGCCCGTGCGCGCAGAGGAAGTTGGCGCCCAGCAAAGCCACGGGGACGCTGGCGGTAACAAAAGTCCATTGAAAGCGCTGGCTGCCGAAGCAGAGGGTGACGACGCGTGGGCCGAAAGTGCGTATGGCCGAGCCATTAGCAGCGACCAAAGAGGGGCCGCAAACTGCGTCCAGCCTGTCCTGCTCGGAGGCAGGTATGACGCTCAGTTGGGCGCCGGTGTCGCACAGGAAACGCCGTCCAGACGCTTTGTCCCGAATAAACAGCAAGTTGCCCGAGTGGCCGGCGCTCATGGCTGGGAATGAACGCCGGCCCGGCCGTTTCCCGACCTGCCGAAAGTGCACGGGGGCCGGCACGTCCGAGCCTTGTGTCCGAACCTGGCGTGGTAATAACACCACGCCCGGTCAGGTGGAGGCCCCGGCCGTCGTGTCGGAAGCGGGCGGTGCGGCGTGGCGGCCGCCAGTTGCACCGGCAGTTCGGCCTCCAACCGCGCAGGGCGCTCGGGCGTCGTGGGCGTCGCCTCGGATGGCGGCGGGCTCCAGGTAACCGCGCCGATGTGCTGGCCCTCCGAGGAGATCTTATCGGCTTCCCTGGCGAGGGCGCGGGAATCCGTGATCAACGTGCCAGCCAGGGCGAGGCGTACCGGGTTAGGCAGCTGACGAGGAACAGCTCCCGGAACAGGAATGCCGGAGAGTGCTCGCCGAGCAACGAGAGCATATAGTCCATGCGCTCGGACGGGCGCGTGTCGCCGAGCTCGGGCAGGTCAAGCAGGCGCCGTGCGCGTGCTGCCGGTGAGAGGGCGAAAGCGCCGAGGAGGAGCGTCTTCAGCGCGTCGTATTTGTCAATTTGTCAGCAGCTGGCGGGTGCTGGAGGAGGCTCAAGGCGCGGGCCGCGGTGGCGGAACCGAGCGCCGCCACAACATGGTGGAAGCGGGTGTCGTCCGCGGTGATGCCTCGCAGGGCGAACTGGGAGTCCGCCTGGGCGAACCAAACAGCCGCGTGAGTCTCCCAGAAGGTAGGCAGTTTAAGCGTCACTGCCGTATCCATGTCGGTAGGTCACCAATGAAGGAATTGCGCTCCAACGCGAGTCGAAAGAATTGACGCGACCAAAGACGGAATTCGTCCGAGTTGCTTTATTGAAACAAAACAGCTCAGGTATTCTAACAAGCCCGTTTTTCGGGCAACAATATATATACACATTTATGTCGGGAAGTTTGCCCGGCAAAAGCTATACCGGGCATGCCCGGGTATCAAGGGCGAGCCTTGGAAAGGCGAGTCTGGACCTGCCCGGGGCGTGTTTGGCTGCGGCCTGGCAAGTCGAGGCTGGGCGTGCCCGGGCGCTCTGGGCGAGCACTGGAAAGGCGATAGCGGGCATGCCCGGACGCTCTGGGCGAGCCCTGGAAAGGCGATAGCGGGCATGCCCGGACGCTCTGGGCGTGCCCTGGAAAGGCGATAGCGGGCATGCCCGGACGCTCTGGGCGAGCCATGGAAAGGCGATAGCGGGCATGCCCGGACGCTCTGGGCGAGCCCTGGAAAGGCGAGAGCGGGCATGCCCGGAAAGACGAGACCGGGCGTGCCCGGGAGGTTCGGGCGTGCCCGGGAACAGTGAGTCCGGGCATGCCGGGAGAGGCGCGTCTGGCCGTGTTCTGGCCGGTGCAAGGCGATTATGTACATCCAGCGGTAACCGCTACATATATATATATATATATAGATAGATAGATATATATATATATATATATATATATATATATATATATATATATATATATATATATATATATATATATATATATATATACAGACTTGGCATTTAATATGGAATATTTTTTTTGTGGGGGTGAACTTACTTTTCAAGATGACTTAGAACCAAAAGTTCATTGGAATTATGTTGAAATTATTCTAGATTTTGTTAATGTGACCTTTAAAAGAAACAAAAACCACATTTGACATTTCGAAGCAAATAAATTGATCCTTGAAAGTGATGTAAACTGATATCGAACTCAATTCACACAGTACTGTGTTAAACTTCTGTGCGTTTTCCAGAAGTATCTCTTTATTTTGCACATTAGCCAAAAAAAATTTCAACAAAAACAAAAGCTAAATTATGACTGGGATTACGGACATTAAAATTACAGTTCAGTACTTCGTGTAACCCCCACGAGCATTCAGGAGAGCACGTACACGTCGAGGCATGCTGTTCACGAGATTTGCCAAGGTTTGGACCGGAATCGCTTGCCATGCAGTGACAATAGTCTGCTGCAATTCACGCACAGAGGCAGGCTGCTGGTCCAAGTTGTCGATTTGACGCGTTAATTCTGCCCACAAGTTCTCTATCGGATTCATATCCGGGGACATGGCAGGCCACTCCATATGCTCGACACCACGGTCAGCAAGAAAGTGTTGGATCATGCGAGCACGATGAGGCCGTGCATTGTCATCTTGGAAGACAAAGTTTCCTCGAAAGGCTGCACGAGCAAATGGAAGCAATGTTTCTTCTAGAATGGCCCTGTACTTGAACTGGTTCAGATTTCCATTCAGAACAACCAGGTCAGTTTTGCCCCCTGCATGAAAAGCAGCCCAAACGGTCACCCCACCACCTTCAGCTTGGACTCTTGGCACGATACAATCTTCGTTGTGGGCTTCATGCACTTGTCTGCGCACTCGGATGCGGCCATATTGACGATAGACCAGAAATCTAGACTCGTTACTGAAGGTCACGTGATTCCAGTTTCCTGGCTGCCATTGACGGTGCTCTCTGGCCCACTGCAATCGGTGCTGGCTGTGTTGTCTGGTCAGGCGTGGCTTTCTCAGGGGACGCCTGGCATGATAGCCTGCTTGAACCAGTCGTTGGTTGACTAGCCTTCTCGATACAGGCACATTTGTCAGTTGCTGCCACTCAGCCCTAAGCCGATTAGCTGACTTGTTACGGCCATTGCAGACTAACCGGTGCAGCTGGCGATCATCTCTCCTTGTCGTTCTGCGTGGACGTCCTGGCCTCGGTATTGGAGCAGGGACACCCCTCTGAGCATTTCGTTTCAGGATCTTTGACACCTGACCTTGAGTGATGCCATATTTCCGAGCAATAGCACGCTGTTTCATGCCAGAATTTCGTAAAGCCACCACTCCATGACAAACAGCATTGTCAAGTTGACGGACCATCTCCAGAGGAAGCGGCAATAACTTTTGTAGACGTGCAGCAGTTGTTTTCCACTAATTCAGAATGCAACAACCCTTATATACCTGATTGTGAAGCCAATCGTCAAATGTACCTGTCCTTAGATTTTGTCACGCCACCTGTGATGTAATCCTGTTATTGACTTCTTGCTGTGAAAGACAATCAGTGCCATGGTTCTGTTCAACAAAGACATCACCGAAGCGTAAAAGAAACTCACCAGATTGATATACTGAGTTCAGAAAGTAAACCCAAGTCAAGAAAAAAAAAAAATTCCATATTAAATGCCAAGTCTGTATATATATATATATATATATATATATATATATATATATATATATATATATATATATATATATATATATATATATATATATATATATATATATATATATATATATATATATTCATTATAATGATCTTTTGACTTATGAGGGAAATGATGAGTTTGCAGTTTGACAAAGAATGTGGTTGTCATAGCAACCAAGTGATAATTGTTTCCCTGAGGCAACAAGCTCCGCATGCAACAATTGGTCTTATGACTGAGTTTTAAAGTCTTGACAAATTGTGTATGGTTTCTCATATATGACAAATTGGGAAAAATATATCTATAAATTAAATAAGGACTTTCTTATTTAATTGCATGCCTGTTTTGAAGTTTCAACATGACTTATTAAGTTCTGATGTTACTATTGTGTCAATTTGCAATATAATATGACAACCCTTACTGATCAACTAGCATATCGGTTCTCAAAGTGGTCCCTACCGCCCCCCAGTGGACGCTGGAACTTTCAGGGGGGCACTCGAGAGTCCATGGGCGGTAGGGGGGCGCTGGCAATGATTTGGGGGGCACTGGCAATTTAGAGGAGCAGCGGCGATTTGGAGCGCTCATTGGGCTTCCTGCAGTCTGAACAGGTTACCCAGCACCATTCGGTAAATTGGCCATCCAATCAACGACCACATTCTTTCCCCCTTCGCATGGTTTTTATGATCACATATTCGCTGATGTCGTGTTGGTATTTTCTTGTCCATACATGCTCATGCAACAAACATGATAGTGTATGACACCAGCGAAATACTATTGGCCGCCAATGCGGCCAATAGTACAACACTAATTTTTGTTACGTGGTGCCATTTCAACCAATCGGCTTGCAATAATCTTTTTATGCGGGATATAATACACTCTATTCGTGCTGGACTATTCAACGTGCCTGGTTCAACTTTACAGCCTGGCCTTGCCAGCACAGACATTGGGCAAGGTATGAACAGTCAGTGTTAACGCTGCGCTGGTGTTAGTCTTTCGACATTTTGGCGTGTTATTTCGTTATTCAAAAAAGCTTCACGTCCGGTCGGCTTCAAGATGTCAGCCTCCAAGAAAAAGTGTCGTCAGTATTCCGTTGAATACATCAAGTATGGAATTCATTCCATCTCCGACGAACAAACAGTTACCGATGTGTTTCTGGTGGGGTCTCACGCTGTCCAATGAAGCAATGAAACCATCTCGACTGAGCGAGCACCTGAGTAAAAAGCACAGTGATAAGGCTTGCGCAGAGGTCAGCTATTTCCAATCGCTGAAAGAGAAATTTGAGAAGCGATCCACGGTGACGACGATGTTCAAAGCCAGCCAAAAGCTCGTGGATAAAGGACTGGAAGCGTCGTATAAGCTGTCATTGCTCATCGCCAGATCTGGAAACCGTATTCAATCGGCGAACAGTTGATCAAACCAGCTGTTGGGGAAGTGATAAAAACCGTTATGGGCCAGGATCCGAATCCAGTTCTCTCGTCGATTGCGCTCAGCAATGATTCCGTGGCCAGGCGGATTGATGAAATGTCATCAGATGTAGAAGATAAGCTGTGTCGTGAGCTGAGAAGCACACACTTCGCCATCCAGCTGGATGAGTCCACTTTGCGTGACAGTGAAGCTCTGTTACTCTGCTACGTTCGCTTCATCCGTGATCAGGAAATGGTGGAAGAAATGTTGTTTGCCCGCTCTCTCCAGACCGATACGAAGGGTTCTTCCATCTTCCAAACGTTGGAGAAGTACTTTACTGATAAGAACATACCGATGGAGAACATTCTCGCTTGCGCGACGGACGGGGCACCAGCGATGGTTGGTCGCCAGCGTGGTTTTATTGCGCTTCTGAAGAACCAGGTACCGTCCGTGTTCGCCATTCACTGTGTCGTGCACCGCCAGCATCTTATAGCAAAAGCTCTCAGCACCAGACTTCATACATCACTCTAAACAGTAATCAAAGCAGTGAATAAAATCAAGGTGTCGGCTCTGCATGATCGGCTGTTTCGTCAGCTTTGCCAGGAGAACGATGAGGCATTCGAGCGGCTCCTGTTGCACACCGAAGTTCGATGGTTGTCCAAAGGCGCTTGTTTGACCCGTTTCCATGCCCTCTTCTCAACAGTGGTCGAGTTTCTGTCGGTAATTGATACCGAGCTATCGGAGAAAGTGAATGCGATTGAGCATGATGTGGCTTACCCCACGGACATATTCAGTGTACTGAATGATGTCAACAAACAACTCGAGGGTGACCATATGACGCTGATTAAAGCAAAGAAAGTGATCGGCGCGTTCGTAACCAAGGCGACTCTGCACAGGGAAACCCTCGGCCGCAGAGATGTGTACCACTTTCCCCGGTTGGCAAAGGAAACTGCTGTTTCTGATGAAGAGCTGCTCGTTTATTGCAATCACCTTGAGAAGATTCGTGGAGATATGGAGCAGCGTTTCAGAGACATGCTCGAACTGTCGGTGCCAGCATGGGTGATCAACCCATTCAAATGTGACATTCAAGATGTGAAGCGCGAATTACAGGACGAAATTATCAACCTCCACAATGATGATGAGGCGAAGGCAAGATTCTCGCAGCATGAAGACGGCAAATTCTGGATTCTGGAGCGGGGCGAATACTCCGCAATGTGTACAGAGGCAGAACTGCTGCTGATGGCGTTCCCCACATCATACCTCATTGAAAGAGGGTTCAGCGCCGTGATGGTGCTGCTGACCAAGTATCGAAACCGCCTTGACATTACCGAGAGGGGCGATCTGCGTCTCTACCTCAATGAGATGGAGCCAGACGTTCGTAATCTCGCAGCGAGTCACCAGGCCCACCCTTCACACTAACGGTATTTGGGCCTGTGATAACAGAATCCCAGTTTGCCTCATAGTCAGGTTCATTATGTTTTTTCGTTCAAAATCATGGTAGATTAGCAAACCTATACATTTTTGTAAACGTTATTACATGGAAAATCTGAAAATCAATGTTTACATTTGCCAATTCCGACCAATTCGATTCGACCAATTCGACCAATCGACCAATTCCATTCGACCAATTCGACCATTCGACCAATCGCTTCGATCGACCATTCGACCATTCGACCAATTCGATCGATTCGATTCGATTCGATTCATCGAATTCGATTCGATCGACCATTCGACCAATTCGATTTGCCAATCAATTTGACCGACCTTTGCTTGTGTGGAACGGACTGTGAAAACGATGCGGACTATATTGTCGGATACGACACACAGGACAGTGATGAGGAACTCTAAATGGCATATTCTGTAATCGTGTATGTTTGATGCCATTGACTGCCTGTGTATATTTTGTCATTGACTGCCTGTGTAGATGTGAAGTTATACTGACTGCATGTGTATATATGATTTTGCTGACTGCCTGTGTATGTTTGGTGATATGAATTATTGTGACACATTTTGATGTTATTAACTGCCTGTACAAAATGATAACATGTATTTGATTATGCAACTTATCGCGAATATAAAGACAGTATTTTGCAATTCAAAACCTTTGATTCGTGTCTTACCATTCCCCATAGCACTAATTTGATACTTTCATTGGATTCCTTGTCCCTGAAAATATAGGTTTAGTATATTTTAAAAAGTTTTTAGGGTAATTAGAGGCAGAAATAGAACAAAATATGTATTTTACAGTGGCCATTTTGAAAATCCAAAATGGCCGCCATACAGGTATCTCTCCAAATGTAAACATTGATTTTTAGTTTCCTTATGCTATAACCTTTCCAAAAATGTATAGGTTTGCTTATCTACCATGATTTTGAACGAAATATAATTTATTGACATAGTGAACCTGACTATCACCTGGGCCTGTTCTGCTGAAACATTGTAGGTCATGCAAAATAAAATAAAAAGTAAAGTAAAATAAAGTAAAATATTATTCAGAAAATATTTGGCTTCTGTTATTTTTGCTTCCTATCTACATAAATTCTGGGTGTCCGACCACGAACGATAGGACAAGGGGGGCATTGGGCCGGTCCAAGAGGGCAGAAGGGGGCGGTAGTCCAAAAAAGTTTGAGAACCACTGACTGACTAGCAGAATGCTCAGGTCCTGTAAACAATAATGTTAAAGATAAATTAATTATGGATATGTGCTTGCAAAACTCATTCAGGTATTTCTAAATTTCTATTTTGAAATTTAATGAGTAAAAGATATATCCCCATATTTCTTACAAGGTGTACAAATAGAGTTTGAAAGGCTTTACATTGAGATAGTCAGTGAATGACCTTCCTATGTCCTTGAAGTTCCAAGCATAATTAAAAGAGTCCTGGCTCCGCAAAGTCTGACAGAGACAATGGGAAACAGATGTGCCTCATTAAGATATTTTGATATGCAGACCAAATATCTTCCTCACTCCACAGGATATCTCCCCACCCCAATATTTCATTCGACCAATCACATTGTGTCCCTCGATCTTTGCTCCCTCCCACCCACATACGTCATTCGACCAATCCCCACTGCTCTCCCTCCCACCCATACTTGGCTCAAACCAATCCTACTGCTCTCCTCCCCTTTTCCTCTTCATGCGACCAATCCCATATTCGCTCCTCCCTTTAGTTACTTGCCCCTCCCAATTTATTTATTTGGTTACCAGCTGGTATAAAAAGACCTGTTGTGAGCTTCAGCTGCAGGATCCTGCTTGGTTGTTAATACTGTATGTTGATATTGTTACGGATTCGTCACTTCCGTGTTTGTGGTTTTCATCCACTGGAAGCATTTTTAGTTTCATATACTATTATTGTTACAGTTTGAGTGTGAAATGGAGATAACTGTCTTCAAAGGTAAAAATTAGTGTTTCAAAAGAAAAACGAAATGGTTCGGGAGAAACCGGAAGAGGAAGAAGAAGAGGCTGGAGCGGATCAAGTGAGATCAGGAAAGGAAGGCCGATCTGCTTCGAGGTGTCGAGCGGACGCTGGTGAACATTGGTCACGAGCGAATATTGGTTTCCCCGGGAAAGGGATTCCTGTGACAGTGTCGTTATTGTTGTGGCAGATAAACCTGCGTGACGGGTTTTGTTTTTGGTTCCTAAAGTGAATAATTGCGGGAGAGCAGGTACGCCTCCATTACGGGCCCGTCCGCCATTTCACCTCACACCAGCCATTTCACTTCGCACCAGCGATTCGCCTGGTTTTCGTGTGTGTTGTGGATTTCGCTTGGGAATTCGCGGTTCTCCGCTTGGGAACTGCTGCTCGATCATGTCAGCGTCATTGTCTGGTGAACCGAAGGTGTGAATTCCCAGTCGCCTTTTGGGTGAACTTTTGCCTGACCGACGTCGGCCCGACCTCTCGCCTAGCGGATCTTCTGCAGCGTCGACTGTCAGCCGTCCTGGGTTCAGGTCTCAGTACGACCTTTTTTCTTGTGATCGCTGGAGCGTGGATCGATTTTGGCCTGGTGTCGTGACAGTGACTTTGGGGGTGCTACAGTTCGTGAAAAGTGGAGTACCATGAGTTATTGAGTTAAGAAACTGGTGGTGCCATCATAGGAATTATATGGTGTTTGCTGTGCAATTGAGGTTTTCTTGTACTTGCGCAAGTTGTTATTATTGTGTGATTCCAATACAATACTTGGGTTTTGTAACAACTGATTGGTGTGGTTTCACCATTGGTCATTGGCACACATAATAGCACATCTTTCTACCGTGACTCCTTTCGGGGCACGGAGGTACACCGTGACTGGGGTTTGGGGAGGAGCACATAGCAATATATTGTATACTGTGTATGCTGGTGTATTTGGTGTGTCTTTATGACGTTTTCTTTGATGTACATCTCTACTGTACCAGGTGAAATCCTCCGGGTATTAAACTCTGTAGAAATCTTCTGATTGGTGGGGACATTGGATTTTTAACATTTAATTTATTTCATTATGTAAATTCCACGACAGTAGAGAGAGACAGATGACGTCACGAGGGGTTGATAAAAAGGTGGAGGAAACCGACATATTCCTCTCTCTCTCTCTCTCTGTCCTCTTGTGCTGGACCCTCTCTTGTTCTGGACCTCGGTGCAAGCGATTGTATGCCGGCATCGTCTCTTCATTCCCCTGTTTGTTTGGACGTAAGGAGGAAGAGCGTGGACGAAGGGCTGAGTTCTCTGTGCGAGCGACGAGCATACAAGCGCGGTTTGCTGCTGGAGCGTGATGAGCCAGAGGCGAGTGAGTCAACCGGTGAGGCCTGCTTCGCGCCAACGAGCGCATTTCCCGCGCAGCGACGCTAGGGCCTCAGACGGTAGTTGGACGATCCCTGACGGGACCCCGAGCTGGTTGAGCTAAGTTACACACTACACACACGGTTATTTTCAGTTATATTCTCCTGTGTCTGTATTATACGTCTGGTGCGTGAGCGCTCCATTTAGGACATTTATTTACCGTCGCGTTTCTTGTTACCGGCATTCCGTAAAATAAACCTGTTTATTTTTGTACATTCAAAATCCGTTTTTCGTTTGAGTTATTTTTGCAGGTTTGAAGACTGCTCGGCAGATCGCTCAGGTAAAAGCTTCTTCCTCTTCTTCTTCTTCTTCTCATTCCTGCCCCGCGCATATATATATAGTAAAGTCCGCTATTTTAAATGAACGCCTCGAAGTAACGCTCGATTTGCTATCCATGATTTTCCGGTCTTCACTGAGGGGAATCACAGGACAATATATATATACAGTATATATATATGTATGTTTATTATTATTATAATTATATTATTATTATTGAGAGTTAGGTAGAAGAAGAGAAGTAAAGCAAAGCTTGAAGAAAAGACTTTTGAGCTGGGTTGTGAATATCTTCACAAACAAAGTAGGAATGTACAGTGGAAAATGGGGAAAATTGAGGAGAGGCCGGAAGAGGAAGTAGAAGTGGGGGAAGTAGGGTGTTTGGGGGAGTTGAAAGGTTTGGAGGTGACAAGGAACAGATTTTTGTTTATTTATTTATTTTTAGACACTATACAGGGGTTATAATTGGGAGGATTTGAAGGAGAAATAAGGGGACTGGGGAAAAAACAAAAATGATGAAGGTCGTGGGAAGAAAAGACAATAATAAAAACAATTGTGGTCTCAAACTAGGAAAATGTAGGCCTCAAAAACCCGGCACGAAACGTCCGACGAATACTTACAAATTGGCACAGGTTTTAAAACAAAAACAGAACTAGAAGCATACAGTAAACACAGAGACAGCAAAAGAAACAGCAAAAACTCGACAAAACTACTGGGAGCACTTATGTTTGAGGAATTTGGCAGAGTCCAAAAATGATAACGATAATGTGGTGGCAGATGCACTCTCACGTTCGCACATTGGTGTGCTTCACAATTCTTATAATCCATCGATTACAGCCAGATAGCAGCTGATCAGGAGAATGATGAGCAGCTCCTTGAGCTACGACATTCATCTTCCTCACTGTCATTTCGGCAAGTACCACGACCTGATTCAGATGGATAGATCTGGTGTGATGTCTCAACAAGCCACGGATGACGTTTGAGTACATTCACATCGATCTCATAGGACCACTACCTCCATCACGTGGGTGCAGTTACATGCTCACCTGTATTGATTGCTATACAAGGTGGCCTGATGCCATTCCTCTGCAGGACATCACAGCAGAAACAGTCGCTAGAGCATTAGTACCGTACACCATTGGATTTCAAAGTGTGGCACACCATGTACCATCACCACAGATAGGAGTCAGCAATTTGAATTCCACCGGTTCACCGAGTTGACAAGAATGTTGGGATGCACTCGTACTCGTACTACTGCCTATTACCCAGCAGCCAATGGCATGGTTGAGCAATTCCATCGTCAATTGAAGGCATCTTTGAAAGCTCAATCGGACCCGAGTTGATGGAACAAATATATCTCCCTCTTGTTCGACTGGAAATTCGCACTGCCATTAAGGACGATCTTGGATGTACGCTAGCGGAACTTGCTTATGCTACCACCCGTAAACTACCAGGACAAATGGTTGCACCTATTCGCCCTATTACCCATCCAGTTACTTACGTCGACTGCAAGAACACATGTCCGGTACCTCGCCAGCTATGACACGGTCACAACGAACCACAACTCAAGTTCCACGAAGACTTATGAACTGTTTGCACATTTTTATTCGTTGTGATGTGGTATGCCAACCTCTATAACCATCCTATTCAGGACGTTTAGAGTGATACTCAGAACTCCCAAGTATTTCATTATTGACATACAGGGCAAATGAGAGTCTGTCAGTATTGATCGCCTGAAAGAAGCCCACCCAGAGGGTGATTATTTCACGAAATCAGAATCGGCTGGAGAAAATCACCATTCCTCAAGTCAAGCAGCCATCAATCATCTGGACTGGTCTCCCATCTCTACTGCCTCTGACATCAACTCATCCTGGGAATTCTTCCAAAGTAAATTGCTCTCTCTCATGCACAGATTTATCCCATCTCGTCTTCAGTTGTCATACCCTTCCTCCCATCCATGGTACACGGAATCTTGTGGTGAGGCTGTTTCCCAGAAAGAACTTGCTTTCGTCTCCTGGAAAGCAAATCCAACGGAAGGAAATCTCATTTCCTTTCACAAAGCCCGAAACAAGTGTGTGTCCACCCTCAGGTGAGCCAGGAAACAATATCTCTCCGTTCTCAAGACCGAACTCTCTTATCTGTCTCCCTCTTCCAAATCCTGGTGGCATCTGGTCAAATCTGTTTCTGGTGTTTGTTCCCCCTCCATCCCCTCCCTCACCTAAAATGGCTACACGGCTGACTCCGCACATGAAAAAGCTGAATGCCTCAATTCTGTATTTGCCTCTAAATTTTGTGTCCCAAACCCATCCATCTCTGTACCCACCGTACCCAGCTGCTCCTGGACTCTGTGTCCTTTCCTCCTGACAAGGTGGAAAAGTTTCTGTCATCCCTCGACTCTGATTCTGCAACTGGACCTGACGGCATCAGCCCACGGGTCCTAAAATCCTGTTCTTCCGCTCTTTCACTCCCTCTCTCTGTTCTCTTCACCCTCTCTTTTCCTCAAGGTCATCTGCCATCTGCTTGGAAATCAGCCAACATCACCGCTTTGCACAAAAAAGGTGCAAAAACAGATCCTAGCAACTACAGACCAATCAGCCTTCTCCCAATTATCAGCAAAGTCATGGAATCCATCATTGCTTCAGATATGAAATCTTTCCTCGTCTCCAATGGCTTGATCTCTGATCATCAATTTGGTTTCAGACCTGGTCACTCTACTCTGGACATGCTGCTTCTGCTTTCTCAACAATGGATGGAGGTCCTCAATGCCAAACAGGAAATTAGAGCTGTCTCCCTTGACATATCACATGCCTTCGATACGGTCTGGCATTTCACTCTGCTCACCAAACTCTCCTCCTTTGGTATCCATGGAAATCTCCACGCATGGCTGGCGGACTTCCTCTCTAGTCATAGTCAACGTGAGGCCCTGAATGGGTTTCTCTAATCTCCTCTTCCTGTTCAGGCTGGAGTTCCCCAAGGCAGTGTTCTGGGCCCTGTGCTTTTTCTGGTCTTCATCAATGATCTCTCTGACTCTCTTGAAAATCCTCTCTATCTCTTCGCTTATGACTCTACTCTCTGTCGCTACATTCCTCATCCCTCAGATCGGCAGTCTGCAGCCTCCTTACTCTCTGCAGACCTGGACAAAATCACAGACTGGGCAAACAAGTGGAACATGTCTTTCAATCCTGACAAATCTCACACTCGTACGATGTCTCTCTGAAAAGAACGACTGGACAATCCTCCCATCCACTTTCTGAATAATCCTCTCCAAGATGTTCTGTCACTCAAGCTTTTGGGTCTCACTATCTGCCATGATCTTTCCTGGGAAAACCACATTTCAAATCTGGCCTCCAAAGCCAGTCGCCGACTGGGCATCCTCCATCGTGCGAAGTCCTTCCTTGGCACACCTGAGCTCTTCACCACATACAAGGCTTTCATCCGCAGCTCAATGGAATACTGCTCTCCCCTCTGGGCTGGTGCTCCTGCCTCACACCTAGCTCGTCTTCACGCTGTTGAAACCAAAGCATTCAGAATCATTGGAATCTCCCGCGATGAAGCTAACTCCAAGGGCCTTTCACTCGCTCATCGCAGGCACGTTGGTGGTCTTTCCTTGTTCTACCGACTCCTCTCTGGCCTTGCCCCCCCAGCTCTCTCTGGGCTCTGTCCCCCAAATATTCCTACAGGTCGCACAAGATCTGCCTGCAACCCTCTTATGGTTAAACTGCCAAAATCAAGACTCTCTGCTCACCTTCACTCCTTCATTCCTCTTTTCTCCTTCCTCTGGAACAAACTCCCACACTCTCTTCAATCCCACTCCTCCCTCCAGGTCTTTAAAACAGCTGTTCACCACCATCTCTTATCTTCCCCCATCCAAAATCTTGATCTTTTCTACCCCCGCTAATTTCACCCCAAATCCATTTTTTTGAAATACCAACTTCTGTCCGGGAAGTCCTTGGTGTCCTTGTGTTTTATACTTCTCCTGCCCCCCCCCCCTTCCCACGCCTCCTCCCCCCAAGCCCTCTCCCTCCCACACATCTCCCTGCTCTCAAATGTTATGTTTGTGTGCTTCCCCTTCTCACCCCATCTTGTCTTCCGCTCCCTCTTTTTATATATTTTGTTTGTCTGGTTGATTTGTTTGTGAAATAAATGTTAGCTCTTTCACGAGCCTCGATTCAGTATACAAAAAAAAAAATTCCTCAACTACAGCACATACCTACTACTGCATCTACTCTGGTGACTCAACCTGCTTCTACAGAAGTCAGAAAAACTAGGTCTGGGAGACATGATATTTCTAAAGTCGAGCATTCTAAAGTCAGGTCAGTCTCTTGACTGCCACTGGTAACATGTAACCCAGTGCTACCTGCCGCATGGTCGGGCAGTCGGCGACTAAACTGGCTACCCTCACTGGCTCGCCAGTGGGAAGGGTGACTGTGACTCCCCGCAGGACTAAAAACAATACCTGTCAAAGGCGGATGAGCTCCCTTTGGGAGCCAACGGCCATCCAGTAAGGAGATGGTGTCTCCAAAAAAATACTCATCCGGTTGGACCGGTTCTTTAGGTAGTAGGTTGAAGGCAGCAACCATTCAGAGTGGTACTACCGTTTGGACTTAGGAGCATTAAAGTGGTGCCCGGAACCATCTTACACTCTCCATGTCAGGATTGCTGAATTTTCTTTCTGTCTCACTCAAACTACAGCTACCGGCGAGCTTCAATCTCTTTCTCACAAACAAACATCATACATTTTTCATCATACACTTTTCTTCCCTTCTATTTAAGGCCTGGCCTCGATGAGGGCCATATAGTTCGTGCCTGGAGCCTCCAAACTAAAAAAAACAAGTACAAAAAGTTTTAATTAAAACAAAAGCCGCGTCGATGTTACACAATGCCTAGATGCAGCTGTGCCTATAACGTCGATGTTATAGGCACAGGACATTCCTATTGATTCGATTACTTGATGTTATTTTTGTGCAAAGTGAAAATATATCTCGGCAATTTCCCGTGTGTGGCGACGAATTTTTAATATATCTCGGCATTTTCCCGTCTGTTATTTCAGGCGGTGTATGACTGACCATGCCGCGATTAAAAAAAAAAAAATCTCGGCAATTTCCCGTGTGTGGCGACACGTGAACGAAGCTATGCTCCTCTCTCCACATTATTGTGACGACGTATAAATTAAATATTTCATCGTGACGATTGTCATCAAATGGACGAATTTTTAATATATCTCGGCATTTTCCCGTCTGTTATTTCAGGCGGTGTATGACTGACCATGCCGCGATTTAAAAAAATATATCTCGGCAATTTCCCGTGTGTGGCGACACGTGAACGAAGCTATGCTCCTCTCTCCACATTATTGTGACGACGTATAAATTAAATATTTCATCGTGACGATTGTCATCAAATGGACGAATTTTTAATATATCTCGGCATTTTCCCGTCTGTTATTTCGGGCGGTGTATGACTGACCATGCCGTGATTGTAAAAAAATATATCACAATGGACTTGAAGTTACAGGCCTTTGAGAATTCATTTCGTTCTATAAAGGGCAACTTTCATCGGATTTTCTTCCCGTTTTTTTTCAACCGAGTCTAAAACTATGTTAGCGACTGTGAAAAATGAAATGATATATCGAATTTGATTTGAAAGAAAACTGTGTGAGAGAGGAAGACACCACGGGCCTACAAAACAGGCCTCAAAGCTATGCGAGTTAATAAAATGGTGGATATTTGTTTATATGAAGCCTCTCCCACAATGGGTGGAGCTATGGTTCCCAGAATGGGTGGAGCTTTGAGGTTTTGTCTTCTCTGCAAGAACAAGAAGAAGAAGAAGAAGAAGAACAGGAAGCACAACAACAACAGCAGAGGGCACTCTATGAGCAGCGTCTGCGACGCGGCTAAAAAGAAAAAAAAATGTACACTGGCCAAAATCCAGATGTGAAAAGCTGATACAGACATACACAAGAAGACGCGAAGCAGTAATTGCTACCAAAGGCGCTTATACGAAGTATTGACTCAGGGGGTTGAATACTTGTGTAAATTCGATATTTCTGTATTTCATTCTTCATTGTTTTGTAAAAATGTCTAACCAAAAAAAATTCCACTTTTACATTATGGGATATTATGTGTAGATCAGTGCCAAAAAAAAAAAAAAAAAATTTTTTTAATTCATGCTGTAACACTACAAAATGTCAAAAGGTCAAGGGGTGGGAATACTTTCTGAAGGGACTGTATAGATAAGTGTATATAATTAGGAAGTATTTTCCTGTTATCGACAAGTAGAAAAATAAAAATACATCAGCGTTTATTCGTCAGACTATAGTCACATCCCATACATTTTAAAAATTATCTTTGCAGCCATGCATCTGACTTTTCTCTTCTCCAGATGATTGTGAGGAAGCTGCTTCCGATTTTTTGCAAAGTTGCCAATGTTACCCCATCCACAAAAAGGGAATAAATCAGATTCTGTAAACTACTGGTACAGACTGGCAATCATTATGCTAATTGACAGCAAGGCTTATGGAAAGAATTATATCTCAAAGGCCCAGAACTTTCCTGTTTTCAAACACCCTGATCTTGGATCAATATTTTTGCTTCCATCTGGGTTATTCACCAAAGACATGCTCCCCTGGTGTGCCTGTAATGGATGGATGACTTGAATCTCAAGCAAAAGGTCAGGGTAGTCACACAGGACAACTCTTCGGTCTCCCATGCCATCTGACATTTCATGCTTATTGTTAAACACTTTTCTAATGGCAATTCGAGGCACACTGAAGCCAAAGGCTAACTTTTTCCATGCCTTAAAACAGAATTCAGCCCTAGCTGGCGAACTTCTGCTTAACTCTTTGAGGCTGGGATACCCCCATACAGGGTTTGGGCTGCAGTACCTTTCCGAGTATATATACCCCAGACCGTTCATCTTCACCAATAAATTACCTCTTATACATTTCTGATGACTCCACCTAATGCTTCCCTCTGCATAACTTGAAAGAGAGACAATTATTTGTGGCATTTCAGAGCAAAAACCAAGCCATGAGGTCGAAGGAACTGCCTGCAGAGCTCAGAGACAGGATTGTGTTGAGGCACAGATTTGGGGAAGCCTTCAAAAAAAATTCTGCTGCATTCAACGTTCCCAAGAGCACAGTGGCCTCCATAATTCTTAAATGGAAGAAGTTTGGAACAACCAGGACTCTTCCTAGAGCTGCCCGCCCGGCCAAACTGAGCAATCGGGGGAGAAGGGCCTTGGTAAGAGAGGTGACCAAGAACCCGATGGTCACTCTGGCTGAGCTCCAAAGATCCTGTGTAGATGGGAGAAGCTTCCAGAAGGACAACCATCACTGCAACACTCCACCGATCTGGGCTTTATGGCAGACCGGCCAGACGGAAGCCTCTCCTCAGTGAAAGACACATGAAAACCCACAGAATCTTGTTTCTCACAGTCTGAGAGTCCTTACGGTGCTTTTTTGCAAACTCCAAGCGGGCTTTCATCTCAAAGTGTAGAAACATCTCAAAGATGATGAAGAGAAATGGGAGGCACCTGAGCTAAATTTTAAGTGTCATAGCAAAGGGTCTGAATACTTATGTCAATGTGATATTTCAGTTTTTTCTTTTTAATAAATTTGCAAAACTTTCTAAAATCCTGTTTTCTCTTTGTCATTATGGGGTAATGAGTGTAGATTGATGAGGGAAAAATGCATTTAAACGATTTCAGCATAAGGCTGCAACATAACAAAATGTGAAAAAAGTGAAGGGGGTCTGAATACTTTCTGAATGCACTGTATATATTGTTATGAATTTTGGGGTAGAGTGATATATAGATCAGGTAGATCTGTGTAGGTATCATGCTCCGAATATCGTGATAGGGAACCCCACATGTAATAAGTTTGTTTAGGCGGTTTGCTTGCGTATGTGTATATTTGTGGTCAGACAAGGATGGCCTTGTGTTAAATAGGGTAGGGATTATGTTAGTTCCCCTGTTCGTGAGACCTGTGATCTATCCATTGTCCCATATGGCACCACACCATAGACACTAGTTCGGCCCAATAGCACACACACACACTAATTAAATTCCCCCCTACAATAAAACTCACCGGAAGAACAGGCAGGAAGCGCCCACGCATTGCGCCGGCATGGTGATGAAACATCACTCAGGCAGGCCGAGAGCCACGCCCAGATGGACTCGTGATTGGCCAAGGCGGGGCAAGAAGCTTCCCTCAGATTGGTGGAAGGAAGGGAGCAAGAAGCGACATACTGATTGGCCACTGACCGATGACGTGAGGAGGAGAGCGCAAAGCGTTCGGCCAATGGTAAAGGACTGACGGGGGAAGAGGATTCGAGAGGTCGAGAGGCGACGGACTGATTGGCAGAGAGAGAGAGCTGACGTCATGAAACGGCCAATAAAACCACTTTCTGGCCGACATTTTCCCTTCTCGTTTTGGATCCCTTCGTGGCCGGACCTTGTTCCCTGCTGCCCTCGTGATTCCGCGACCTCTTGCCCCTCTCGTTCACATCTGTCCTCGACTCTTGCTGAGGGTGTTCCTTTGACCAGCGAAGAGCGGGGTCTCATTGAAGCGGCTGGGAGACAAGCTGCACGCCTACCGCTCGAGACAGACGGTGGAGCCTGGAGAGCGTGCGCGCGTGCCAAGGACATGCGGTCATTCCTGCCAACAGCTTGGGACGGTGCCGTTCCCAAGGAGAACCCCATCCACCTCCGCGAGTTGTGATAAGTTCCCACAATAAAACCACACACTTTTATTTTTCATGTATATATTCCCTTGTGTGTTTGATACGTCTGGTGTGGGAGCGCTCCGAATAGGAACCATAGTTAGTAACCGGCACGTTTTATTTTGTATTATCGGCATCCGTGGCAATAAAGCCTTGTTTATTTTTGTACATAATTCCGTTTTCGTTGAGTCCATTTCCTACAGGAACAGAGAGAGCTGCCACGCGGGAACGACAGGCAAAAGCTTCCCGCTTCTTCTTCTTATTTCTTCTCCCCATGCATATATAGTGGAATCCGTATTTGAACTGAATGCCTTTTGAGTTAGAGCTTGCTTTGGCTATCCGTGATTTCCCCGGTATTAACCAGGGGGAGTCACGCGAAAATATCTTCCATATACAGTGCATTCAGAAAGTATTCAGACCCCTTCACTTTCTTCACATTTTCTTATGTTGCAGCCTGTCAGGGAATAAATATTCCTATTGACAATATTGCTAGAATATATCTCAATGTAATCTTGTATAAAGTGGAATATGTTTTACTTTACAAATGAGCCAAGAGCATAGGACTAGAGCAATATAATTCAAGACAGAATGTGTAACGCTCTTGGACTGCCATCTGTGTCTATCAATAGTTAGCCTGTGTTCCATAGATGGAGCACAGGCTGCAAATTCCCCCTCAGCAGGTCAGAGCATTTGACCTCTTGAACAGAAATAATGTGGTGCTCTCAGTCTCCCAAAATAGAGGGCTGGCCAAAAGAGCCAAATAAAGGCTTTTGGATGAAGGAGTCTGGGCCTTTAAAACCAAGAGAAAGTTGCGATTGAAAAGAGAGAGAGAACTGGGAGAGTGACGGAGAAGCAGTGGACTGGGAGAGTGACTGAACAACAGAAGACCAGTTGACCTGATCAACCAACTGGAGACTGGTCAACAACTGAACGAGGTTCAACAAAAGACCTACAGAAGGAGCTACAGCCACGACCGACAGACAACGTCATTAATATCTAATTAGTACATTTAGTAGAATACAGCAAAACTCTCAAAAGTGAATAAAACATTGATTTTGCTAAAACGAGTTTCTGGAAGTTTCTGAAGTAGAAAAGCAGTTAATTTATTATTCTACAAATTGGTGGTCTGTAAGGGAGTCAACTCCACAGAACAAGGTAAGCTTTTGTTTGTTATCTGTGTAGTCTGATGTTAATCTGCGATAATTATTCAGTGTTTGAGTTTTGTGTATTTTTGTTGATATGTGGAAGGTGGAAAAGCCACGAGGCACACCTCCTCGAGGGAGGACCGCTTGGTCCCTTCGGGGTCTTAAAGGTGTGAAAAGATTTCAGAAGTCATGACGATTAAATTTCAAAAAAAAAAATAATAATAATAATAAATTGTTTTTTTGTTGTTGTTTTCTGTAATTTGATTTTTTTTTCGGTACATTCTACGAGTGCAAAGAGCCACTAACGAATCCCGGGACGTTAGCGAAAAGGGTGCTGCATTCGTCCAGTCATGAAAATATTTTGTGTATGAATATGCTTTTTGTGTATTCATTTGATTTCATACGTGATTCCAGTTCAATGGTCTGCGTCACATATCTGCCCGTTCCTTTTGTATGATGATTCAAATATTGCTGGGTTCCTACGGTTGAGACTTATATAATATTTTTCCTGTAGTGAGCCTCTCTTTTGATGTGGTCACGAGGGACAAGTCGATATGCTGTTGCAGAAGTCGAACAACGATTTTTTAACGATTATCTGAGGAGTTTTTCAATAACTAGCGATTTTTGTACAAAAAGTGAATTTTATACAGCGTACAGTGCTAAGGAAAATCGGCTGGATTCGATTTTCAAACATGAATTTCCAGTGTCAATACAACAGTGGGTTTAGCACTTTCATGAAAGTTAATCTGACACCTGCACGCCAGGCAATCTGTCTGCACAAGTCGACAGACAGTCTAAAAATAGGCATTTTTCTTTTGCACTTCCAGCCGTGGACGTTGAAATGCGTGCAGGCAGGTTCCCATGACAACTGCTTTGTAAATATCTCCTAGTCCCTAGTCCACTTATTACATATGGGATCAGACGCATTTTTCTCTCAAAACGATCTCTTTCATCCTCTCCTGCCCCACCCCCCCCCCCCCCCAACCTTCCCCCGCCCTCTCCCTCCTTCCATTTCCTGCCCCCCCTCCATCCTGACTCCTCACCCTTACCCCATCCAACCATTATCCAACCCCCTCCCTGCCCCCCCATTTTTTTCTTCCCTTCTACATCCCCTTCCCCTTTCTTTCCAAACTTACCTTTTACCTGTATATTTCCATCCTGATTAGGGAATTTGTGGGATTTTTGGGATTTTTTGGGGATCTGGGATCACAAATAAAAATCATTCAATCAAGATACAAATTAATGTTAGACAATCCCATGCCACTCGGATACGGAATCTCTAAAAATTAGAATCCTGGGATGTACATTTGAAATTTCATATTTTCACTTGTCTTTTTCAAAAAAAAAAAATATATATATATTTCAGTAAATTTTTTCCATCTTCTCTTTTTAGTTTTCCTTCCTTTTTAACACCCCCCGTCATGTGTGGTGAGGTGTTACCTTCCCCCTTTTAATTCGTTTCCCCTACCCCTTCTTTTAGCCCTCCCTCCCTCTGTCCCTTTGCCCCCCATTCCACTGTGCCTTCCAGCCATTCCTTCCATTTGTGACTGTGCCTTTGTCTGTGTGTTTTCGTGATTCGTGTCTCTGTGCCCATTTTCACCTGTACTCATCCTCCTGATCTGACACTTCCCGATCTGATCTGACTCCGGATTAGGACAATATACATGTTTTTAGGGTTTATTGCATAAATGAATGACATGTACCTGTTGCGTGTACCTGGAGGTAGCACCCTGGCCTATCCTGAGAAATGTGTATTCACATAATTGGAGCTCCCAGATTTTCACCAATTTTTGGTAGAGATCTTATGTGAAGGAATACTTCCTTGGTAGATAACAGGTACTGCTATTTAGGCCAAACACATTTGGGAGACAATTGTAATTACATCTGTAAGTTACAGATGGGCATTGGGGAGGTCATAAAGGAATTTATTGAAATAAGATACTATGCCATGTGGCAAGGCAATTAACTGGACCCAAACACAAAATTGTACCTGTTTGATGAAACAAAACTTAGATCTGTATATATATGGGTGAATTTACAGGTACATGGATTTGGTGACCCTTTCAAGTGGTGAAGTAACATCACGTCCTCTCCCCCCCCCCCCCCTTCCATTTTCTGTCCCCTCCACCCCAATCCTAACCCTAAACCCCATCCTGCCATCATCCTCCCCACCAAGTCAGGTTATATTACAGATTGTATGAGGCATGTATAGGAGTGTGTTATCACCTTATTATGTGGTCTCTTTATGTGCTCTTTATCCTCACCCCGCTCTCCCCCCCCCCCCTCCTCCAACCATGGCCCCAATACTGCTAAAATAATTTGTGCAATGGTACGACACAGTTTACATGGTTAGATAATACACAGATGAGTGTATGGCTTGCACAGAAGTTTGAGAGGAAGATAGTATCCATCATATAATCTCTCACAGCCTTGTAAGGGAGAATAAGTGCAGCCAATAATACACAGTTATTTTTAGAGAAATGCAATGAGTGTCGTATTTCGCATCGTATTAATATCCCTAAGGGAGCCCCCGCCCCCCCCCCCCCAGCCTCCTCCCTCCCTTGGCATTCTGCCACTTCTCCTCCTCCCTTCCCCACCCTTCATCATTGATGATCAGTGGTCATGTTCACTCTCAAAGTTTGTTGAAATGACTGATTATGGTATGACTCTGATTATGGTAATACAAATTACAAATTACAATTTACCATTTACATTTACAATTTATAATTACAATGATTTACAATGGTCATGATTTTACAATCATGACGATTTTTATGATTGTCAGGCATGTCATCATTGGGTTTTGATGTCAATCAATTGCATGGGCTTTAAGGATAGCTTTACAGCCCTGCAGGATAAATGCTGTATTACAGGTCACAAAGTTTGTTGGAAGGTTGCACTTTCAGTGTGATTGGATTGCATTGGTCAATATTATGGATTAATTGCCATTCATTGGTACGGCATTTCAGGACTCTTACAACATTTTAATTGTCAAGAACTTTGAGTGTCATTCAAAGTGAAACATGTTGTTTTTTGTGCTCTTAAGCATACTCTTAAGAACACAAGAAATTGTAACCTTATGATGTAACCTTATGATGTTCCTTATGATGTAACCTTATGATGTTCCTTATGATGTAACCTTATGATGTAACCTTATGATGTAACCTTATGATGTTCTGACGGGGAATGATTTGATGAGGTGCACCATCAATTCATTTTTCCCATGTACGACAGTAATGTATTTGAATTTGTGATATAATGACCAGACAAGATTGAAAAAAATATATGTCAGATATGATCAAGGGGCAGAACGGTGATTTGTCAACTGACGGCAGATATGGGTCAAACGGTGACGACCGACGATCATATTTCCCCGTCAGTAGATGGAACTGTTTTGGCAACATTGGGAAAAGGTTTAGGTATAGAGTAATGTTGATCCCATATCATAGTTCAGTATCAGACATTGGTTTCAATTCAGTAACAGACTGATAAATGTGAATTTTGATATTATCATTTATATTATTTTATTATATATTATTATTAGAATTTTATTGATGAATATTGATAAATTGATTGAAATTGCATAATTGAATTGATTCTGATTCTGATCCGATTGATCTGATTGATTCTGATCTGATTGATTTAATCTGATCTGATTTAATTTAAATTTAATTTAATCAAGTCAATTGATGGATGAATAAAAAGTGCGGTCTCAAGAAAGAAGCTTTGAGACATTTGCGAAACATCAATGTGCAGACAACCTTGAACGATGAACGAGGTGGTGAGTCTCGTAGTTATTTGTTATATTATATGTGGTTATTTTTGTTTGACCCCCCCCCCCCCCCCCCTCAACAGGACTTACTGATCTAGACTCATCTGCAACACTGATCAGTGAGATTGGGGTGTGGGAAAAGCCACAGGACAGGGAGACTCTCTGGAAATCACCTGAAGTCATCGATTGAAAAGGTGGAGAGATACTTCCTGGAAGACCAGAACAGAGTGCAGCGATTGGTTCTAGTCAACAGAGGACAGGTGAAAGGAGTGACCCATTTGAGGTGACTACCCAAGAGGGTGAAATGGTGGCACAGCAATAGATTCGGGCACAGGAACCGACTCAAAGTGGGCAAGCGATGCAACCAGCTGCTATACCTTTATCATGCTCTCCATTTCACCATACAAGGAGTAAGGGTCGTGTGATAAATGCCAATCAATCTAACGATCAATGTGATTGGCTAATGAATGATCAAAAGTTGACTCTCTCACAAGGAGGGTTTGAGCAATGTGGTGTTATGAATTTTCCTCAGCGGCAATTTCCAGGGGCAAATCAGCAACACCCAGATCTGATGTATAGACCATGGCAGGTACATCAATTGAAGGCATTGCAGAGTAGCATGCTATCAATCAAAACAGATCCACTTCAATTTGCGGAAGAACTGCGGTTAATTGTGGAAACTCAGTTGCCCACTGCAAGAGACATGGAAATACTTTTGAAGTGGTTAATTCCTAATACCACCACTTTGAGGAACTTAATGCGTGAGGCCAACTGGGTAAATACGGAAGATGGACAGGTAGACATGCCCACGGAGGCTAGAACGGCACAGATCAATAAATTGATAGAGGCCATACAAAAATTGCCACCAGTGACGGATTGGAACAAAGTGGTTACATGCAAGCAGAAAACAGGCGAAGATGCTAGCGATTATTTGGACAGATTGCGAGATGTTTTCCGACTATATTCAGGAATAGACCGGGCACAAATTGAAAATGCCTTAAAACCCCTTTTTATTAATGGTCTGTTGCCCAAATTGAAGAATGAAGTGGAAAGACAGTGTATTGCTTGGGAAGGCAAGCCAATGCAAGAAATATTGAATTACGCTTTGCATCATCAGCGGATTCAAGACAGAAATAGTGCTGTAAATGCCGAGAAATTGATGCAACTACAGACTCAAGCCCTGATGACTACGAATCAACGCAATAGGTTTTCTGGGCAACAACGCAACAATGCAGTAGGAGGTAACCAGAAAGTGGAGTGGCAACCCAGAAACCAAGAGATGCAGCCTAGAAATACAAGTGAACAGGTGGACAAACCAGCCAATGACAGACATTGATGTTTTAATTGTGGAAATATTGGACATTGGAAAAGAAGATGTCCGTACGTCAACAAAACACGATTTCGCAAGGGAGAACCAAGATTAAGGGTACCAGTGCTTACAGGTACCTCAGATAACGATTAGGCCTTTATTGCTGCAGATCCCAAATGACGACAGGCCTCAACAGATTAAATCATCAGACAAACATGAATAACTGTTGATGCTTCTTGTCTCAAAAATTTTCGGAGCAAGAATGAATTTTACTTTTGCTTATTAGCGAATGAATAATTAATTGATTAAATGCCAAAATTTGATTTTTTTGGGAACATGAATTAAAATATCTAGACTTAGAGTTCATTCTGGAAGCCTCATATTTGCCAATTATAAATGTGGTTTTAGGGAGTATTTTGGGCAAAACAATTTTTTACAACAAAACAATTACCAAAGTGTGGAACATTGCTTTGCAAAATTTTTTGGAAACCAAGTGACAAGCGTCACATGATCATCAGGTGGGCATTTTGTACTATTTTTTTGCATGCTGATAGGTCAGTGGTCGACTGACATGTAAATAGATGTATTGTCAAATTTGGATAAATTATTGTGGGACCAAAAAGGGTAATTTCAATGTGACATTATAGGGGTTTTCTAAACATAAACATTTTGTCCATTTGTGTATTAGCGTTTCTAAAATTAAAGGATAAATTTTACGAAATTGAAATGAAATTGACACCCATCTTGATCTGTTAATGATGGTTCAAATGCAAACAAATATACATAATGCTTGGGTTTGTGTATGTTTGTGTGTCAATGTTTTTTTTGTTTTGTGTGTCAATCTTACAAGAATATCCAGAAAATTCATACAATAAAATAGGAATATAATTTGATTATGTACATTATCTCTTTTGTCAAGGGCGATGGAATATACAGATTTGATGTGCTAGGTTATGAGCAGCCATTAATTAATAGTAAAATTGTGAGTAATTTTGGGATTCCATTTTTGATAGAATTTATATGAGAATAACAGCTATTAATGGACAGGAGCTTCATAAACAAAATGAGTACAAAATTAGCCAAATTTGGAAGTGGTCTTACACTGACTTTCCAGAGTACTCTGCTCATGGATTTTTACATATATAAACTTGACCTTTATCAGCATATAAATTGTGCTGTATGTATGGATGTGTCTTAAGCATAGATGATATGGGCAGATAGTAAAGACAATTTTGTTGAATTGAACTATTGTGAGTTTTAAAACGAAATGCATTGTGAATCTTAAAACCAAGGGGCAGACATGAACGCGCTGTTATGTTTTTTTTACACTCAGAACACGATGTTACGTGTACCTGCAACATATTTTGTTAATCTGCCACACCTATATTGGCATACTGGTGTCAGTAGTATTCACTAAGTTGCATAGAAATGGAGGAACAACTTTTAAGGGAGTATACAACCACTTATTTGGATATTTTCTACAACAGTAGGGGTTTCAATAAGTGGTAGCTGTACACACGGGATTTATCAAATTAAGTTATGGAGTTTAAACAAAGTTACTGGTAAACAGAAGGGAAATGGATAGTAAATAAATTCTTCAATGCTGGGTAAATTAAGTGAGATATTACAAAGAATTATAAGAGCTACTGTTCTTCCTTATAGTAATGGGAGGGAAACAAATTAGATCCAACGTAATGAAGCTATAAATGAGTGTGATAGGGATAATATCCTCAATTTGTGTTACTTATTTGATTGTGGGTAAAGGAATTATTTTATCGTAATGGATTGTTAACAGCAGCCTGCAATGTCCTGAGAGTGTGCATCCATGTAATTAGAAATCCCAGATTTGTTTTTACAAACAACATTTTGGTAGAGGTCTTATGTGGACAAGCACTTCCTTGGTAGAAAAAAGGTACTGCATGTTGGCAGCCTCTTTTGCGGCCATTTAGGCCAAATAAATTGAGAGGAAATTATAGTTCAATAAGTAATTTACACATGGCTATTTGTAAAAGGGAAGTTGTTGCGATGGGAAACATTTCTGAAGGTTTATTAAAGTGTTATAATATGACATGTGTCAAGGCAAACTATTGGATGGGAAAATTAGATCTGGTTATAGAATGAATTTGCTGACCCTTTGAAGTTAATTCTTTGAATTGATTGTTTTACTAGTATTTTGAGTTCAACTTGGAAATAGTTTGGTAGAGCTTTGTTAAAACCTATGGTTGTGGTATTTTGGAACGAATTCACAGATCATAGGAAGTTGATAACAATAGAAACAAATATGGACCCCGGGAGATAGGGGCATCAGGATAGGGCAAATAATCAGATTTATGTTACATATTAAGGGATTTTTATTTAGTCACATTTTAAGAAGTTTGTTAGTTTGGTATATAATGTTGAATGTCATTGACATATAATTATGTTATAGGTATGGACAAATACGAGGAGTAGCAGCTGAGATACTCCAATATTTGTTTATTGGATTAGTGGTTATATTGGCAATAGTTTTAGTAGTGGCTTGCTTGAAAACCTTAGTGACGGTGGGTTTGAATAAGATAACAAACAACACTATGATAGTGCAAGCAGCCACAAAAGAGGAAATAAACAAAGCAACAAATGAGGAAATGAATGTGGAACCACAAGAGGAAGAATACATGAATACATGAATACTGAGATTCAACGATTGATTCAAGTGATCTTGCAAATGAATACAGTAGAGTTAAAATAAGGGCATAACAAAATGTTGTGAACTATGTCCGTTTTACAAGATCGATGAACTCATATCACCACAAGTTACACTGTTAAAGAAAAACAAAAAGCGGGGAGGACTATGCTAATAATACATTATGCATAGTTTGCTTGTTTGCAAGATTTGTTGGGAATTAGATATTCCTGTTTGTGATTTCAATCATATATACTCATTATTAATGCATTTATTTTCTTTGAAGTTGGGTTACAATACCTGCATGGGTTTGATTTTTGAATTATATGAACCCGAAAGCAATTGTGGATGCTATTCTTAGTTTAATAGTTAAAAACACATGTCTGATTTGAATATTATTCGTGTGAAGTTGTTATAAAATATAGTGATTTCATGTTACAATGTACCCCATCTGATTCAATCTGTGTGGAGAGCAGATATAAATGTGCCTGAGTAAAGGGAAGACCAGATCACATCCCAAATGGAGTGCTAATGACATCTGGGAAGAAGTTTGAGAAAGGACAATTTGTGAAAAATGAAGTTAATTCTGGCATACACCCTCTTTCTCAAAGAATGATGAAGAAATACTCTGTTGTAAGATGGATGTTTACCTTCACCAAGGGAAAATTATGTGACCATTTGTCTGGGTCACACTGCAACATATGGAAAAGGGCGATCACTTACTTTTGTTCGAATACCTCGAACATTCATCACATCAGCAATTGCAGGACGACGACATTTTACCTGCAACGTCTACTGGATATGGTGACGTGTGTCATTACTTCAACAACTTCCGGGGAGCCAGCATGGAGCTGCAAGCGAACGACTGCGCCTTTTCCTTCACAACAGCTGTGCACGATTCTGCTGTGTGCTCCTGGTATGGACCATGGACAACTGAGTACCATGGTCCCAACATCATCATTGCGGATGCATCCGGCATCCCTGCTCCACATCTTGTTGACAAATCAACATCACATCAACACTTGCTCCATGCTCACGATGAGTGAGGAGGCAAGTCGACTACAACTGGATGGAGGCCTTGTTCAAATCTACTATGGCTCACAGCAAGAGTGGCAAGGATGCTGCATGGAGAGCAGGGTCAGTCTATGACTCCGCCCAGCTATCACAACAGCAGAAAATCCTACGCAAATAGTGTAGGTGTTATGAAGACATTTGAAGAAAAATGTTTCATGCTGGAATTTCAAACACAAGTGATCCGCCCCTTTTTTTTCAAACAAAGAAAGTCAATATTTGATTAAAGGCAAACATTTTGCCAAATGTTGCAGATGCTTTATTATTTTAATGATGAACTGAAATTATTGCGTTTTGGTGAAGGTGAAATGTTTTGTGATCTTTACGCAAATGAGTTGAATTGAATTATCAACATAGAAAGAGTCAATGAACAAGGAAATGTATTGTGATCAAAATTCTTCCAGAATGACGGTGTATGCCTTAGGAAATTGAATTACCAGATTAGTGGTTTGAATATTTAATGTGGTAATGTTTAGATTAATGGTTAATATAAACATAAAAGAAAAAACCGGGGACTGTCAGGGAATAAATATTCCTATTGACAATATTGCTAGAATATATCTCAATGTAATCTTGTATAAAGTGGAATATGTTTTACTTTACAAATGAGCCAAGAGCATAGGACTAGAGCAATATAATTCAAGACAGAATGTGTAACGCTCTTGGACTGCCATCTGTGTCTATCAATAGTTAGCCTGTGTTCCATAGATGGAGCACAGGCTGCAAATTCCCCCTCAGCAGGTCAGAGCATTTGACCTCTTGAACAGAAATAATGTGGTGCTCTCAGTCTCCCAAAATAGAGGGCTGGCCAAAAGAGCCAAATAAAGGCTTTTGGATGAAGGAGTCTGGGCCTTTAAAACCAAGAGAAAGTTGCGATTGAAAAGAGAGAGAGAACTGGGAGAGTGACGGAGAAGCAGTGGACTGGGAGAGTGACTGAACAACAGAAGACCAGTTGACCTGATCAACCAACTGGAGACTGGTCAACAACTGAACGAGGTTCAACAAAAGACCTACAGAAGGAGCTACAGCCACGACCGACAGACAACGTCATTAATATCTAATTAGTACATTTAGTAGAATACAGCAAAACTCTCAAAAGTGAATAAAACATTGATTTTGCTAAAACGAGTTTCTGGAAGTTTCTGAAGTAGAAAAGCAGTTAATTTATTATTCTACAAGCCTTATGCTGAAATCGCTTAAATTCATTTTTTCCCTCATCAATCTACACTCAATACCCCATAATGACAAAGAGAAAACAAGATTTTAGAAAGTTTTGCAAATTTATTAATAAGAAAAAACTGAAATATCACTGACATAGTATTCATACCCTTTGCTGTGACACTTGAAATTTAGCTCAGGTGCCTCCAATTTCTCTTGATCATCTTTGAGATGTTTCCACACCTTGATTGGAGTCCACCTGTGGTAAATTCAATTGATTGGACAAGATTTGGAAAGGCACACACCTGTCTATATAAGGTCTCACAGCTGACAATGCATATCCGAGCAAAAACCAAGCCATGAGGTCGAAGGAACTGCCTGCAGAGCTCAGAGACAGGATTGTGTCGAGGCACAGATCTGGGGAAGCCTACAAAAAAATTTCTGCTGCATTGAAGGTTCACAAGAGCACAGTTTGCCAAAAATCACCTAAATAACTCTCAGACTGTGAGAAACAAGATTCTGTGGTCTGATGAAACTAATATTGAACTGTTTGGCTTCTGTCTGGCCAGTCTGCCATAAAGTCCAGATCGGTGGAGTGTTGCAGTGATCTTTGTCCTTCTGGAAGTTTCTCCCATCTCCATACAGGATCTCTGGAGCTCAGCCAGAGTGAACATCGGGCTCTTGGTCACCTCTCTTACCAAAGCCCTTCTCCCCCGATTGCTCAGTTTGGCCAGGCGGCCAGCTCTAGGAAGAGTCCTGGTTGTTCCAAACGTCTTCCATTTAAGAATGGTGGAGGCCATTGTGCTCTTGGGAACCTTCAATGCAGCAGAATTGGCTGCAAAGGCTATTTTTGATTTATTAATTCATCAACAAATCAATTAATCGATTAATTATTTAATTATTCAATTAATGACTAAAATTTTTATTTATTTATTACAGATTCTGATGAAATGGTGGTGGTTTATGTGTTCTGTGACCAAATTGTTAATAATTTAATTTTTTTTAATGATTATTATGTATTTATTTTCATTATTAATCATTTGTTTATTTTCTTTCTCATTTGGCCAATATCTCAGGCACCTTTTGAGCTAGGAAGCTAATATTTGGACATGACAGTGACCAAGTAATGTGACTATAAAGGATATTTTTGATTTTTGATGTTTTTGTTTTTGTTTTTTTTTGTATACAAGATCGAGGCTCGTGAAAGAGCTAACCTTAATCACACAAAAAGACAAACCGACACACAAAACACAAAAAACAAGGGTAGCGGCAGACAAGATGGGGAGAGAGGGGGAAGGACACAAACACAACATTTGAGAGCAGGGACATCGGGAGGACTTGGGGGGAGGTGGGAGAGGAATAAAACATATGAACACTGCAAGGACTCTGGGGTGAATTACCAGGGATAGAAAAGATCAAGGTTTTCGATGGGGGAAGATAAGAGATGGTGGTGAACAGCTGTTTTAAAGACCTGGAGGGAGGAGTGGGATTGAAGGGAGTGGGGGAGTTTGTTCCAGAGGCGGGAGAAAAGGGGAATGAAAGAGTGAAGGTGAGCAGAGAGCCGAGACTTTGGCAGTTTAACCATAAGAGGGTTTCTGGCAGATCTTGTGCGACCTGTAGGAATATTGGGGGGACAGAGCACAGAGAGAGCTGGGGGAGCAAGGCCGGAGAGGAGTCGGTAGAAGACAGAAAGACCACCAACCCCCATATTTATTGATTAGTCATTTAATCGATTAATTATTTATTGATTAATCAATTAATTATTTATTTTTTTGTTAATGACATTTAATTACATTTTTAAAAGATACCTCTTCGGATGAAGCACAAGTGGTTTAGTTATGCTATTAGCCAATCGATTAAGAAAATATTTTCTGATAATCTTTTCTTGATTTTAATTATACAATTAATCAATCAATTAGTGTACACCTCTCCCTCCCAATGCAGTCTCAATGAGCTGCACCGCGGTATTGCCGGGTGCCGGATAGCCCCGGCAATGCCGCGCTGTAGGATATTTAATTATTTGGCATGGGGCGGTGTACTTTGAATGTATTTGTACTTGTTTGTTTTCTTTCTTGTTGTACACCGCTCCTTTCCTATGACATGTCCAGGCGCTGCATATCGTCATTGCCGGGCACCGAAGAGGGCTCGGCAATGACGCACGATGAAAGGGAGTTCTCAGTTTTCACTCTTGTTGTTTGTTTATTTGTTTGTTTTCTTGCTTTCTTGTTTGTCCGGGCGATATCTCAGCCATCCTTTGAGCTCGGAAGCTGAAATCTCGGCACAATAGTGAGCAAGTCCTTTTTCAAAAATGTTCTTGTTTGTTTTTTGATTAATCAATTAATTGAGGAGTTATTTAATTATATATATTAATTAAGTACTTATTTAATTAATTAAATTTACTTTCTCTTCTGGCCATTATCTCAGGCACCTTTTGAGTTAGGAAGCTGATATTTGGACATACCAATGACCAGGTGATTTGGCTGCAACGGCTATTTTTGATTTCTTAATGAATCAATTAATCGATTAATTATTTAATTATTCGATTAATGACTAAAACATTTTTTTTTTTTAAGTTACAGATTCTGATGAAATTGTGGTGGTTTCTGTGTTCTCTGACCGAATTGATTAATAATTTGATTTTTAAATGATTATTATTTATTTATTTTCATTTTTTAATCATTTATTTATTTTCTTTCTCATTTGGCCAATATCTCAGGCACCTTGTGAGCTCGGAAGCTAATATTTGGACATGACAGTGACCAAGTGATGTGGCTATCAAGGATATTTTTGATTTATTGATTCATCATTTAATCGATTAATTATTTATTGATTAATCAATTAATTATTTAATTTTTTTTATTAATGACTTATTTAATAAAAAATTTAAAAGATACATCTTCGGATGAAGCATGGGTGGTTTAGTTATGCTTTTAGCCAATTGATTAAGAAAATATTTTGTGATAATCTTTTATTGATTTTAATTATGCAATTAATCAATCAATTTATTGTATACCTCTCCCTCCCAATGCAATCTCTTTGAGCTGCACTGCGGTATTGCCGGGTGCCGGAGGTGCCCCGGCAATGCCGCGCTGTAGGATATTTAATTATTTGGCATGGGGGTGGTGTACTTTGAATGTATCTGTACTTGTTTTGTATTTATTTATGCGAATGTGTGCTTGTATATGACTGTCATTAATTTTAAAAAGGTTTAGGCACGATCGAGCGATTTTTATTTAAAAACTCAAAAAAACGATCTTTTTTTTTTTCATAATTTTTTTTTTCGCCGAAAACACTCCCAGGCACTCTCATGAACCTCTAAAAGTTTGACGAAGATCCGTTTGGTGAACTCTGAGAAAAATGGCGACACACAGACAGACATCTCTCTTATATAGTTGACTTGCAGAAGTACCTGGCGTTGCCGGGCGGGGAGGGGGGTTGCCCGGCGGGGAGGGGTGGCGGGCGGGGAGGGGGCGGGCGAGGAGGGGGAGGCAAGCGGGGAGGGGGAGGCAAGCGGGGAGGGGGGGCGGGCGGGCAGGGGGGGGGGGCGGGAGGGAAGGGGAGTGGGGCTGATGCCTTATCTCTCAATGGTGAAGAATCACTTAAAAATTTCTCAGATCCAAATCCGGATCTTCACCAAAATCTAATCATTTCGTCCTTGTCACATCCCCAACTTCTCCACCAAATTTCGTCTGAATCCGTTCACAACTTTTTCAGATATTCTGTTCACAAACAAGCAAACAGATTACGAACAAGCAAACAGTTTACAAGGAACAAAACGTCAATTTCCCATTCTTCACCCCAAAAAATTAACACAGTGAACAATGGATGATTTGTCATGCAGAATTCTCTATCATTCAAAGATTACTCGTGTTGAATAAGCAAATGCAAGGAGAAACTGCCGTCTGCCGTGTTATATCACAAGGCATCGCTATTGGAACTTTGTTCAAATTATCCTGTGAGCCAAACTGGAGGAGGAAAATTGTTTGGTTTTCCTTCTACTGCCGGAGCACATATTTCCCATGGTATGTTATAAATTAGTGTCAAAGCAAGCCCTGTTAAAGGAGCACGCCCTGTTAAAGGAGCACGCCCTGTTAAATAGGCAAGCCCTGTTAAATAGGCAAGCCCTGTTAAATAGGCAAGCCCTGTTAAATAGGCAAGCCCTGTTAAAGGAGCACGCCCTGTTAACTAGGCACGCCCTGTTAAAGGAGCACGCCCTGTTAAGTAGGCACGCCCTGTTAAGAGCAAGATCTGATCATGTCACATATTGAAAAGAATGAGATTTATTTAACGTGCCCCATGAGAGTCAGTGTGATAATCCTGAGATAATTTCTAGGGGGAATGAACTTGGTAAGGATCTGGTACGTACATTGTATGTCGTATATTCCATTTGAAAATTTTGTGATGTCTCAATTCATATGAAATGTGTGTCCAGGTTAATGCTCACTGATTTGCTCGCATACCTGCGAATTGATCGCAGTTCCTCAACGCTGCGACCATGAGACGTGGGTAGGCCAGTTACGCAGGTACGTGAATTAGTGGGTATGCAACTTATATGGGTAGGCAGGGTACGTGAGGTATGTGGGTAAGCAGGGATTACGAATTACGTGTGTAGGTGAGTCACGCAGATACGTGAAGTAGTGGGTATGCAACTTATATGGGTACGTGAGGTATGTGGGTAAGCAGGGATTACGAATTACGTGGGTAGGCCAGTTAGGCAGGTACGTGAATTAGTAGGTATGCAACTTATATGGGTAGGCAGGGTACGTGAGGTATGTGGGTAAGCAGGGATTACGTGTGTAGGTGAGTCACGCAGGTACGTGAAGTAGTGGGTATGCAACTTATATGGGTAGGCAGGGTACGTGAGGTATGTGGGTAAGCAGGGATTACGAATTACGTGAGTAGGTGAGTCACGCGGGTACGTGAAGTAGTGGGTACGCAACTTATATGGGTAGGCAGGGTACGTGAGGTATGTGGGTAAGCAGGGATTACGAATTACGTGGGTAGGTGAGTCACGCGGGTACGTGAAGTAGTGGGTATGCAACTTATATGGGTAGGCAGGGTAGACAAGGTACACGGGTATGAAAAGTACCAGTACGTGATATATGTGGGTACATGAAGTAAACGAGTCACACTATAATGCAAGGTATATGCGGGTAGGTAAGATAGTTGGTGACACAAATTACATGGGTAGGCAGGGTACTTGAGGTATGTGGGAAAGCAGGGATTACGAAGTACGTGGGTAGACAGGGTACATATGTAGGTCAAATATGCAGGCATACAGGATACGTGAGGTCATGTACGCAGGTCCACAATGTGCGCTCGTTCGACAATAATGTGAAACATGGTAGATGTATGGATGGACGGAGACAGGAGCAGTGAGGGTCAGATCGGCCGACCATCATTTGGGGGTAAAATTGATTTTCTCAAAAAGCACCGAGTTTATTTTCTGTTTATCCTACTTCGTGTAATCACATTCTGTCTCTGCCCAACAGGTTAACCTACCAATACATATGGATGATACATTGATTGATACATCACTTCTGAAAATGCTACCAACATAGTCCCCATACTTGGGGGTTTAAGATGGGATAGTGTTAAAGGGATGTAAATAGTAATGAGAATGGATGGTCGAGTGGTCCGCCATGACCTCTCCTCTCATCTGGGTTTGAATCTCGATGGAGTGGGTGTTGTTGAGAACTGCTATAAGAATGCCAGTGTCGATAGTGGGCGCTGAATGTCATCGTACTCTGTCCTATTGATGGGGACGTAAAAGCAGCTGAACCATCAACGTGTAGATTGCAGATAATAAAAATCCCACAGTACTTAAAAGCACTGCTGGTGAGACATCCAAATTCACTGCTAGAGTAGTTGTACATACCGAGCAGAGGCGGATTGAAGAATTTGAAAGGATTCAAGGAGGCGAATAAATGGGTGTGGGCAGGTAAGCGAGGGAGGCCACTTCCATAATATTTCAAACTAGAACGACACTCTTAGTAGTCCTTGAGCCAGACCAAAAGTAATGCTCCGGCGGGGGGAGTAATTCTCATTATGATTTTCCATTAGACCAATGTCTCAAGTGTCAGAAAAGGTGTGATGGACATCTGAGAACGGTAGCTTAGTGCCCGGATGGACGCCATCTTTGAAACCACCCAGCTCGAAAATGCCCATTTGGTGGGGTACATTGTTGCACGTGTATCTGGACTTCTATACTAGCTATCGATGTGCGGTTGACGACTAAATATACGTCCGATGTGTACCGTCTAAATAAAAAATAATATGAAGCATTTTGTTTTAGATTAATTATTATAAAAATCAATTATCGAAAAAAAATCATATATTTTTCAATATTTTATTATTAGACGTGTACTTTTTTTAGTGAAACAACACTGGTATGATTTTCCAAATTATGCATTGTGCTACACCGTTTATCTGTCTATAAAAAGAACTCAAAAACTAAAACATATCATCCACCACGAGTTTACAACAAATAAATGTAAAGAGGCATAAAATGACTTAGGCCGCCGCTGGCATTATCTATTCTGACGATAACGCAAGTTAGGAATGTCGTACGGAGAGGATTTTAACACCATACGATATCTAATAAGCAGGCGGAAATTGTTACATAGGAAATCTGCACTTTGGTGGCCATCTTGGATTTCAAAATGGCCGCCAATTATATTAATTATTCATTACTAGAGTTTGGAAAGACGTATGGAGCTGATTTTAACACCATACGATGTATATTCCTAATAAGCAAGCGGAGGTATCATTGAACATGTCATGTTTTAGTCAAATAACACCGGTATGATCTTCCAAATTATACATTTTGCTAAACCGTTTATCTGTCTATAAAGATTTTCAGGCAATTTGGCCTGCATTATAATAGAGAACAACATATGCTATACAATATACAGTGCACTCAAAGTTAATCATCAGAGTCGCCATCAGAGTCATTGGCATCCTGAGCCACGATGGCATCATCCTGCACCATGTTGGAGCATCCCTGCAGCTTACACACAACAGTGCACTTCAACCCATTCAGTATGCAGGAGCAATCTGACGGTCGACACGTCCTTCTGCATGTGCATGAGATGAGATTCAAGACGACATCTGGAGCTGGTAGACCCGCCATCCATCGGATTGTGAGCGAACCGCCATCATCGAGTTCCCAACCATGTCCTGCTGATGGTGTTGGGACGTCTGGTAGGTTTTCAAGGCTGCGTCGCCAGATAGCCGCCTGATAGTTGGCCCTAAGCGTATGCTGCATCAAGGAGTCTTCACAAGGCGGCAATTGTCCAGATTCGATCTGGCCCTTCTTTGCACAGAACATGTGATAACGGAGCGAATTAACACCGACGATCTTCGTGTTCTTGGCGTACAGCTGACACGTGAAGGCCTGAATGCTATTGAAGACGTCTGTTGGTACATTCCACGAAGATCCCAGATCTGTGAATGCTTGAAGATACAGCTCATTCGCTTGCACAAGCTTCAAAGCCTTTATCTTTCCTTGGCTAGCCAGAGCACTCACAGTGTCACACCCGCTCCATGCATGAAGCCCTGGCAATGCACTGCAAACTCCAGACCCCAATACCGCAGCCAACTTTCCAACGTCGATCATTCTGACTCGAACCTTTGTTCCTCGTCTGACGAAGAGCTGACTATCGATGGTTCTGCTGAGATGAAGACTGATGATCAGAACGTCGGTGTCATCTGCCACTAAGATGATCGTCTTGTAGTGGGTAGCGGCGTGCTTTGCGTGGAGAAACATACACGTGTCTGCTTCCTCATGGCTACATTCGAGTGCTTGCACCAACTTCCACCTATCGCGGGTCAGTACCAGACATTTTTCACCACAGGTGACATACAGTGTTCTGTTGCCTAGCTTTTCGCGATTTGTTTCATGTTTCCACGACTCCGCCAGAAACACAACCAGTTTCTCCTTTGTCTGGCTGCAAGCAAGGAGACGCCGCCAGTTCATGATTTTGTGTGCGGGTCTGATCTCGCTGAAACTGATGCCTTCATTTGAACCGCGGTTCACACGCTCAGCTGCTTTGATTGATTCTTCTGTGTATGTGTCAAAGACAACATCGATGCGCTCACTGCCTTGACCAGCGTGAAGCGCTGCAGCAAGGATGCGGTCAGATAGTTCTTCGAACGTGTCATTCTCGCCATGCATCTTTTGTATGAGAGCCATCGCATCAATTATTGTTGCACTTCGCTTGTCAACGTTCTCGGCTGGTTCCACAAGAACTTCCATGTGTTTCGCAAGTGCAGCTTTGTTCGTTTTTTTCATTGACCCATCAACGTTTGCCAAAGACCATGGTAACGGCCCTAGTGGGTGACAAAGGACAAGTTGCATGTCGAGGTTCCTTGTCTTGGCGATGAGTATCATGGTGGCAAACAGTTGTCTGTCAGCTCTCAGGACGATCTCCTTGTTTGTGCCCTTCACAACTTTCTGCTTGATCTTACCAAAGGTCTTCAAGTTTAGCTTGTTCAATGTGTCATGAAAGCCTGTTCCCTCTTCAAGACGTTTCTGGAAGCTTTGATACGCCGCTTCCCCCTTTTGCAGGGTGTTGAGTAGGTCATTAGAAACGTCCTCCCTCGCAGCCGCTCCGGTAGATATACTGAGAAGACATGACGGATCATCGGCGAATGGATTGGTCCAGTCATTTTCCAGTAGATCACAGATAGCTGTGACGCCAGACTCATCACGTTTGATGCGAGAAGTAGACAAGTCAGGGTGCTTGGCGTGAGATGTGTCGCTGCCATTCACAAGGATAGTTTCTCGTAGTTGCCTCAGTGCAGTAGCCCGATTTTCTGCAGTTAGATAGTATCGTGACACAGCCCCTTGTCGAAGACTAAAACCTCGTGTTCCTCCAGCTGTTTGCGTATCTTTGTTTACTGTTTCTTCTGTTGTCTGATCAACAGCGATTCTGGCAAATGGATTCCCTGGTCTAAGCTGTACGGAGAAGTAGCCTTGATTGAAATGCCAGTACAACTCGGGGCATGTTTCGTGGAGTTGCGTCATCTGTGCATAGTACACTGGTAGATATCTAGCATAGTTCACCTTGTTCATTGCGAAACACCAAGGGATCACTCTTCTGACACAAGCCAAGTGAAGCATCCAGTCGCCTTCTCTATCCGCACGAATCAACCCCAGCAGGGTCTCTACCATATCAATATACATCATCCAGAAGCGAGCCAGGTCTCCATGTTTGGTTCGCAGAAAATGTAGGTATTTCGCGAACATGTCAAAGCTCTGTACACATGAATCATCATCGAGAGCAGCAGCGAGAGTCTCGTGGCAAACATCCTCCTTGATGCTGCGAATTTTGAGGTCAGTGCTTCGAATCTGGGGTTCCTTGTCAGGATGATTGCTTTCTATCCACACCTGGAAGCCCTTCCAAATGATGCACATTAGTGCCTCGTACATCAACTTGTGGAGTCGCACAGCACGGTTGTATTGCTTGCCTTCCAGAACCCTGTTGATGGAACCTTCAGCGATTACTCCTGACTCAACAGCTACATCCCGAAGGCCTGCATCTCCAAACATTTTCCCAATGCCCGACATGAAGTTACAGATGGTATGGAAGTTCCCCATCATGAGCACGATTCTTCCATATCGATCGACATCTTTCCATGCTATTTCGGTCGCCTTAGCAAATAGTGCCTGGTCTAGCACCACCGGTATACGCTCAAGCTGAAGTGATGACATGATGTTCAGAGCTTCTCTGAGGATTTCTTGCACTGTTGCCATATCTGTGGCAGGCGCGTTTATAGTCGGCAGGTAGCCAACTACATCTTCTGTCACCTGAACACGATCTCTAGTCATGATGTTGAAACCAGTCCACGAACTGATTGTCTGGTCGCATGGTTCCAGCATGCGAGTCATAATCCATACGTGATTTCGGCGCTGCGCAAGGGATGTTGCGCCTGCAAGAGTGTCAGAAAGATCTGCAGGCTTGATTGCAGGTGGGCCCTCTCGTTTCCCACCGCTGTATATTGGAACTAAATCGCTGGATGACGGGATAGATCGCTTCTTATCTGCTTTGGATACTGCCGATGGAGGTTGGGGTGGCAAACACGACTGCGACTTCGGTTGGACGATGATACCGTTGACGCGATACGATGTTCCGCCACCACTCAGCGATTCCTCTAGCCTGTCGATGTTATCGAATGCTAATACAGTCGGGACCGAAGGGTGCACATGTGACGGAAGTGGTACTGTATCTTTCTCCACACTTGCTAATTTGTCTATGCATAGCGCTGTCTCGATTTCTTCCAGAACTGTGTACGAACATCCGTGCCCGAGTCGATTCAATATTCTGATGACCTCTGTATTACCGGTGAGCGTTTTCATGACCCACGGAAGTAGGACATGCTTCGATGTTCTGATGGTACCCCGGTGTACAGGATTGATGATATATTGAGCCATCGACCATACCAGTGTGTTGGCACGCACAGAGCTACCCCCACTCCCGCAAATCAAAGTATGCAGAAATACAGGAAGAGAATCTGGTATCTTCACGTAATCTGAAGTGAGTTCTGCTGGCTGAGGTGGCCAACGTTCATTGTAATGAGCATCTTTGATCTGGTGTCGCAGTGAAGTAGCTGCACGCACAATGTTACTTTCACCGTCCGTTCGTTCAAATGCTTTCACTTCTGCTTTCAGGTTTACGCACTCTGCAGCAATCTCTCGCTTTGTCAGATTATCGGGCATCAAGTATACATGGTGTTTCACATTGAAGAAGATGAGCGATTCTCCAAACTCTCTTTGTAATGTGCGCTGCAGATTCTTCTTGATGGAGTCACGAACATCAACTGAAAATGTATCTGAAGACAGGATATCTGTTGCAACATCAACTATTGGAACAATCCTCGGGTTCAAGAACAAGTCAGTGCGAATGAAATTGAATATACATCGTATCATTTCTTTTTTCTCGATATTATCTTCAATGTCAGTTTCTACTTGAGGTTTTTGGGGCCGTGTGTAGTTTCTATAGCAGGAGAAGTGGTAGTGAGCCTCAGCTGCAACCATATCTCGTGTAGTCAATGCCAAAACTCTCTCATCATTGCGAGCTGTCGCAGCATCTCTTATTGTCTTATCTGCTCGAAGTTCAACAGCCAAGACAACTGTTTCACGGGTACGACTGCCTTTTATGAATTTTGAAGCACGCTGGCAAAAAATGCATTTATCATCGTAGACCGTTGAAGTTGATCCTGTCTCTTCCCGTGATGATCGCCGTCGCACCGCATCGCCAGTATCAACTGAAGAACTTCTAGCTGCATTGGTCAAAGTAGCTAGGTGGTTTTTGTGAGTGAAGTCTGATCTACAAGCCCAATGGTATAATATTGGAATATTAGGAAGTTCAACTGCGCCTTCTTGGACTAGCTTTAGAATTGGATAAAAGTTTCTAACTGCGGCTGCGTCACACAATGTCTTCCAAGAACTGTTGCCCGCTGCCTTGCTTAGTTCAGAGAGTGGCGACTTCTTGCTGCACAGGATGCACGTTCCGGACTCAGGTTCAATCTTCGCCCGTTTCGCCTCGACACCGGCCATCTCAGCTGAAAGAACAAAAAGACTGACGTTAGATTACTCCGATATCCGAAAAGCTCGCCAGCTTACATAGACATACTCATCCAAGTCAGTGAACATGTTAGATGGCGCCACAATACAACTCTATAATAGAGTTGTATGTGGCGCCATCTAACATGTTCACTTTTAGTTCTTAAGCCACCCACCCCCCCCCCCCCCCCCCCTCAGAAATTAATCAGGTCACCGCAACAAATCTCAGACTGAGATATAGAATATAGAATATAGATATAGAATAGACTGACGTCACTTTCGGCACTGGGTTCTGTGGGTTGATTATCGGCGGGAAATTCCAACTGACATAGTTTCGGTTTGTGGAAAGTGCATGCCTTTTCATATATTTTTTGTGTACACTCGTGGTGGATGATATGTTTTAGTTTTTGAGTTATTTTTATAGACAGATAAACGGTGTAGCACAATGCATAATTTGGAAAATCATACCAGTGTTGTTTCACTAAAAAAAGTACAAGTCTAATAATAAAATATTGAAAAATATATGATTTTTTTTCGATAATTGATTTTTATAATAATTAATCTAAAACAAAATGCTTCATATTATTTTTTATTTAGACGGTACACATCGGACGTATATTTAGTCGTCAACCGCACATCGATAGCTAGTATAGAAGTCCAGATACACGTGCAACAATGTACCCCACCAAATGGGCATTTTCGAGCTGGGTGGTTTCAAAGATGGCGTCCATCCGGGCACTAAGCTACCGTTCTCAGATATCCATCACACCTTTTCTGACACTTGAGACATTGGTCTAATGGAAAATCATAATGAGAATTACTCCCCCCGCCGGAGCATTCACTTCAAAAAATGGCCGGTTGGCTCAAGGACTATAGACGTCACGACGTCGACCGATAACGCCCCTGCCCACATTATTACATCATTATAATACTTGTGCCAAGTTTGGTTTAAATCCATTCAGCCTGTTCTCAAGTTATCACATTTTTACCTGACATGACCTCCGACCTCACCAAAATCACAATCACCTCGATCCTCGATCCAGATCCATTTCGCTCTTTCACGAGCCTCGATCTTGTATACAAAAAAAAACAAAAAAAACAAAAAAAAAAAATCCTCACCGTGGCCTATGCGGTGGCCAATCAAGTTGTTAACCTTTGGCCTATGCTGACCTTTTGACCTCAAAATCCATAGGCTTTTCGCTTTTGACCAACTCTACCATTTTGTGAAGTTTCGTGAAGATCAGTTTAAAACATTGACCTGTAGGACAAAAAAACTGTGATTGACATACAGACAAACAAATGGACATAATAACACCCACGACCGAATCTTCGATTTTCGAACATTATTACATCATTATACATAATTGTACCAAGTTTGGTTTAAATCCATTCAGCTCTTCTCAAGTATCACATTTTTACCTGACATGACCTCTGACCTCGCCAAAATCACAAAATCACCACGATCCTCACCTTTGATCCCAAAATATAATCATTTCATCTTTGCATCATAATATATACTTATACGAGCTTTGGTCAAAATCCCATCACCGATTAACAAGTTAGAACAGTAACAGAATTTTTAATTAATGGGACCTCTGACCTTTGACCTGGTGACCCCATAATCTAATCAATTCATTTTTTTCATCATTATAGTACTTGTACTAAGTTTGATTTAATTCCCTTAAGCTGTTCTCAAGTTATCACATTTTTACCTGACATGACCTCTGACCGTTGACCTCTTGATGCCATAATCCAATCAGTTCTTCTTTGCGTCATGTATATATATACCAAGTTTGTTCAAAATCCCATCACTGGTTCATGAGTTGGCATGGCAACATAATTTTTACTTAAAATGACCTTTGACCTCTTGACCCCAAGATCTAATCAGTTCATCTTTTCATCATTATACATACCATAAGTTTGACTTGGATACCTTCAGCCATTCTTAAGTTATCGCGGTAACGAAATAATTGTAACTAAACATGACATCTGATCTTTAAGCTCTTGACCCCAAAATCGAATCAGTTTAAAAATTGGCCTTTGTTGACCTTTTGGCCTATGTTGACCTGAAAAATAATTGGTGGTTCAATTTAATGACCTGATGCGCAAATCCAGTTTAAATTTCATGTCAATCGGATGAAAATTGAGGATTTTGGAAATTTGACAAAGTTGTTAACCTTTGGCCTATGCTGACCTTTTGACCTCAAAATCCATAGGCTTTTCGCTTTTGACCAACTCTACCATTTTGTGAAGTTTAGTGAAGATCAGTTTAAAACATTGACCTGTAGGACAAACAAACTGTGATTGACATACAGACAAACAAACAGACAGGGATGAAAACATAACCTCCGTCCACATTCGGTGGCAGAGGTAAAATACAGTGTACAACATTTTCAATGACTTGATAACTGGTCATGGAATTACCATAGCAACCTTCAGCATCCACAACAATTTAAAAGCGTATCCACTGACCTTTGTTGTGTAAAGTTAACTATAGTTTAATCAAAAGTTATGTTCAGTGAATGAGATGAAGTCAATATGTACTTTAAAAAGCATGAGGAATACAAGATGTATCAAGGGAGAAGGATTCTAAATACATAATAGTTTGAACAAGCATCCCATTGCATTACAGGATCAAAAGGCCACTTAGAAAAATTCTACTTTTCAATGCAGGGTGATGGTGATGGTGATGGTGATGGTGATGGGATGCTATTAAAAAGGCAGTTACATACCATGGTTGTAAGGAGGTAGTTATGACACAAGAGAGGGTAAGTAAAAAGGGGGGTGGAGAGGGGGTCGATTAATTACATATTATTGGACCGTGCCTACATATATTACATAATATGTAGACCTTCAGACACCACAGAACCTTTAGACCCCTTACACTGCTTTAGAACCCTCGGACCTTAGCACCCCTTGGACCGTTTTAGAACAGTCAGGGCTGTCAGGATGGCCTAGGGGTACGCACACTCGTCGCTGTCTAGCTTGGGTTCGATTCCTGACCCAGCTAAACTGTCAGTCCGGTGTTTCACATGCAGGGTGATTCATCAAGATGTGTGCCATCCCTGAAATGGACGTTAGGCTGGGTGTCTCGTCTGTCGGCATTAGTTGGCGGCTGTTAAAGATCCCTCATTGTTCTTCGGAAAGAGTAGGACAGCAGCTGAGCTGTCTATATGGGTTCAATTGTGCACTTTATGGTAAAAGCATTAAATCTCCCAGATGTGTAACGGGGACCAAGACATTACCTTTACAGATATGGGCCACTTCCTCGAGTGCCCAGGGTGACCGGGAGGTCAATGACCTTTGGCCCTATAATTTGCACACATTATGCATATACAGCCTAAAATGATGATATATACACAAAGAATTAAGTTAAGCACCCCCCCCGTTTTTTTACAACCTCGCACATTACAAGGTTGTTGTCGTCAAAACAGTGTAATATACCCATGTTATTGCTATATTTTCTGGAGAAGTGATATTATGGTCACATAAAAACATAACAATCATGCCGTTTTCAATATTTTATTCTGAATAATTTAAGGTGAAATTTATTGGGAATTTTAGGCATCTTTTCACCTCAATTTAAGTATGGAGCTATAGGTCCATCACGGACAGTGTGGATGACGTTTATGTTTTCTAACGTACAGTCATTGTTCTGAGAAGACCTCTAGCGATCTTTGCGTCAATAACGTGTGTAGGACCCACGGGATCGGATCACTGACTCAACCCTACGTCTCATAGACCCTGTAAGCCGTCGTATGCGTTGCTGTGGCAGGTTGTTCCATTCCCGATGTAATGCACGTTCCAATTCATCCAGATTGGCTATTGGAGGGACCATCGTACATATACACAAAGGAATACATATACACAAAGAATATATATTAGGGGGTGCTTAACTTAATTCTTTGTGTAGGGGTGCTTAACTTAATTCTTTGTGTATACTATGAACATCATGTTTGATACCTGAATGCAAAATTACACAAGGTTGTTTTTTTTGTTTTTTTTGTATACCAGATCGAGGCTCGTGAAAGAGCTAACATTAATCACACAAAAAGTCAAACCGACACAAACCGACATAAAACACAAAATAAGGGGAGCGGTAGACAAGATGGGGAGAGAGGGGAAGGACACAAACACAATATTTAAGAGCAGGGACATCGAGAGAACTGTGGGAGGGAGAGGGCTTGGGGGGAGGTGGGAGAGGTATAAAACATATGGACACTGCAAGGACTTCCAGGAAAGAAGTTAGAATTTCAAAAAAAAGTGTATCTGGGGTGAATTAGCGGGGGTAGAAAAGATCAAGGTTTTGGATGGGGGAAGATAAGAGATGGTGGTGAACAGCTGTTTTAAAGACCTGGAGGGGGGAGTGGGATTGAAGGGAGTGGGGGAGTTTGTTCCAGAGGCGGGAGAAAAGGGGAATGAAAGAGTGAAGGTGAGCAGAGAGTCTTGATTTTGGCAGTTTAACCATAAGAGGGTTGCAGGCAGATCTTGTGCGACCTGTAGGAATATTAGGGGAACAGAGCACAGATATAGCTGGGGGAGCAAGGCCGGAGAGGAGTCTGTCGAAGACAGAAAGACCACCAACCTGCCTGCGGTGAGTGAGTGAAAGGCCCTCGGAGTTAGCTTCATCGCGGGAGATTCCAATGATTCTGAACGCTTTGGTTTCAACAGCGTGAAGCCGAGCTAGGTGTGAGGCAGGAGCACCAGCCCAGAGGGGGGAACAGTATTCCATTGAGATGCTGATGAAATCCTTGTATGTGGTGAGGAGCTCAGGTGTGCAAAGGAAGGACCTCGCACGACGGAGGATGCCCAGTCGGCGACTGGCTTTGAAGGCCAGCTTGGAAATGTGTTTTTCCCAAGAAAGATCATGGCAGATAGTGAGACCCAAAAGCTTGAGTGACAGAACTTCTTGGAGAGGATTGTTCAGAAAGTAGATGGGAGGGTTTTCCAGTCGGTCTTTTCGGAGTGACATAGTAAGAGTGTGAGATTTGTCAGGATTGAAAGACATGTTCCACTTGTTTGACCAGTCTGTGATTTTTTTTGTCCAGGTCAGCAGAGAGTGAGGAGGCTGCAGACTGCCGATCTGAGGGATGAGGAATGGAGCGGCAGAGAGTAGAGTCATCAGCAAAGAGATAGAGAGGATTTTCCAGAGAGTCGGAGAGATCATTGATGAAGACCAGAAAAAGCACAGGGCCCAGAACACTACCTTGGGGAACTCCAGCCTAAACAGGAAGGGGAGCTGAGAGAAATCCATTCAGGGCCACATGTTGACTATGACCAGAGAGGAAGTCCACAAGCCATGCGTGGAGATTTCCATGGATACCAAAGGAGGAGAGTTTGGTGAGCAGAGCGGGGTGCCAGACCGTATCGAAGGCACGTGATATGTCAAGGGAGACAGCTCTGATTTCCTGTTTGGCATTGAGGACCTCCATCGATTGTTGAGACGGCAGAAGCAACATGTCCAGAGTAGAATGACCTGGTCTGAATCCAAATTGATGATCGGAGATCAAGCCATTGGAGAAGAGGAAAGATTTGATATCCGAAGCAATGATGGATTCCATGACTTTGCTGATAATTGGGAGCAGGCTGATTGGTCTGTAGTTGCAGGGATCTGTTTTTGCACCTTTTTTGTGTAAAGCGGTGATGTTGGCAGATTTCCAAGATGCTGGCAGATGACCTTGAGCATTTAAACTTAAATGTAGATATTTTACCATCCTAATGTCATCTTAAGGTCATTTAGTGACTTTTGACCTTCTCTGGACATTATCTAGTCAGGCATCAGGCAAGCTTAACTGATCGTGTCAAAGGTGTTTGTGTCAAACACATGTCATGTTTGGTATCAAAGTGTAGCAAATACCATGCACATTGCAGAGACGTTACTTAAAATGAAATTCGTTCTTAAGTAAAAGTGTCACCTAAAAACCTACTCTGAATTATGTCATGTATTTTGTGTTGCAGATACCGTAGTATTAATGGGAAAATGATAGTGTGTCGGTGAATTAGTCTTTCTTTGAATTGCATTAGTCAGCTTCAACTGATCACTTCATTTTTTCATTGAAACTTAACTGGTGTTTAACCTATTGCCACCTTTCCTTTGTACATTGCAGGTAATACTCACTGTCTTTGTCTCAAGTATCTGCACTCCATCCTTCCATCAAGTAGAAAGTAGCATAGTAGCATATAGATACCTAACAATAGAAATCATCTAACCCGATGCCATAAACATTTCCCTGCTTTTTAACATGGCTAGTACGCGTTTCATTGTTGTAGACCCCAATCAACCAAGCACATCTAAGCAACCCAGGGTAGAATCAGCTGTACTAACCAATTGGGAACAGTGCATAATTTGTCAAGAAGACACAGGTGAGCCACTGCGTAGTCCTGTCAGATCAACACGAGAAGCAACCAAAAGTGGTTACAAGAGCCTTGCAGAGATTCTGTACAAATTTCAAGAGATAGATTCCATTTTGGAAGACCTGATATCCAGATTGGATGATGGAGCGGGTTTGGAATTCACTATGACGGCACACAGTGCAAAGTGGCATGGATCATGTCGTACGAAGTCTTGGCCTATTCCATGCTTTAAGAGGGTGCGGTACTGCGGTACCGTGTCTCAATTTGCAGGAATTGGGAAGAAGAAGGCATGGGCAACATAGAACTCCTTTCCCGATGTTACTGAAGCATTTGATGAACTTGCACAGATGCCTGTAGACATCAGTGAGAAATCTATGGCTCTCATTGAGCGCTTTGTTGTCCTCTTATACCACAGAACAAGTGAGTTGACTGAAGTCAATGCCAACAGAAAGCAGCTATTTGCTCAAAATGCACGTGCTTTCGAGAACATTCCTCCAACCCAGGCAGCACTCGCAGAACCTGTCAAACGAGCTGCCTACCAAGCCAACTGTTGGAACCAGTCACTGGCGCTGAACCCAGAGCTTCCGACTCCATCAGACTGGGGTTGGACCAAAGACACCGGTGAGTGGCAGCCCCTGTGGACCAAACTTCCAGAGGCATCTCGAGTCTGCTATGAATTTATCAAGTGTGGTTGTAATGTCTTGTGTCATGGTAATTGCAAGTGCACAAAAGCGGCCATCGCTTTCTCTGATCTGTGTACCTGTCCATGTGAAGTCTAATGTGTTCCTGCAATGCACATTTGAACACAAGGGCTGCAGTGCATCGAGCACTTGAAGATATAGTTAATGCAGTTTGAACCTTGACCAAGTTAAGCTGAGTAGTACAACTTGGACTGTGAATGCCATGCAGATACACTTTGGTTTTAAGACAACTGATGCATATTTCAGTAGATATAGACTATTAATGCTGTGTCTACATGCAAATTAAAGCAAGTCTATGCACACTTAAATATTAGCTTTCTTTCATGATGGAGGAAGCACAAATTAGTCAAAAATGTAACATATGAGATTTTGTTATTTATTGTTATTCATGTGAAAGTTTTACCCACTTTTCGGTAAAATTTAACCAAAACTGTTTTTTACTTATGTACCAACTACAGATTGAAATTAATGGTCTTTTAAATATTTAGGTATCATAGCTTTCTTCACAGAAAAGGTGCTTTATATGACGTAAAAAAGAAGAAAAATTAGAGGTAAAAGTTCATTGACCCCTGGCGGCCATGTTGGAATAGGTACAATGTGGCCCATATCTGAAAAATGTTACAAATGGTAAATAATAACACTCAGGAAAATTTGGTGCTTTTACCATAAAGTGCACAATTGAGGTACTTAGCAGCTGAACTACTCTGGGGAAGCTTAGAACCCTTTCATATGCAGGAATTCCTGACTATTGCAGTGCCTGTGGGTGCAAGTATTGACCTTATTGAACCCTAACTAGACCAGTGTGTGTGTGTGTGTGTGTGTGTGTGTGTGTGTGTGTGTGTGTGTGTGTGTGTGTGTGTGTGTGTGTGTGTGTGTGTGTGTGTGTGTGTGTGTGCTAACATAAACCATAATGCAACTTCTTTATTTGTACACAATTGTTTTGTTTTTTTTCAACCCGTTTTCTGACTCTCTTCTTCTGACTCTCCATTCACCTTCACTCCTTCATTCGTCTTTTCTCCCGCCTCTGGAACAAACTCCCTCACTCTCTTCAATCCCACTCCTCCATCCAGGTCTTTAAAACGGCTGTTCACCACCATCTCTTATCTTCCCCCATCCAAAACCTTGATCTTTTCTACCCCCACTAATTTACCCCAGATCCACTTTTTTTGAAATACCGACTTCTTTCCTGGAAGTTCGAGCAGTGTCCACGTGTTTTATACCTCCCCCACCCCCCCAATCCCATGCCTCCTCCCCCCAAGCCCTCTCCCTCCCACAGATCTTCCGTTGTCCCTGTTCTCTGCTGTTTTACTTGTGTGCTTCCCTCTCTCTCCCCATCTTGTCTCCCGCTCCCTTTATTGTATGTTTTGTGTCCATTTGTTTAGTTTTTTGTGATTGATGTTAGCTCTTACACGAACCTCGATCTTGTATACAAAAATAAATAAATAAACATCAACTTTTAAACCCCAACAACCACTCCTGCCATATTTCGCTTCTTCCACTGACCTTTGAGCAAATAATTATCAAACCTTGCACTTTCACTTTCTTTGGCACCACCGAAGGTCTCTACTATTACAAAAAGGGAGCAGCCATCAAAAGCACAGTATATTCGCTTGTGGTCTATAATCCCACTCATGTCGTTTATATTAAAACAGGTTTCTACAAACCAAACAGTCTACATCAACAAAGCATATGCTCTTGATACAGAAGTACAACCAAAATGCTCTTTCATTCAATGTGAATGATGCGATATTTTCGTAAGTATTACGTTTTAAAAGAATACAGAAGCATTCGTTGGAACATTATATGTCCACTCATCCCATTTGAGTGAAACAGAATATGTGACGCAATTCCAACAATTGTTATTTAAACAATAATGCAGACGTTCATTTGATGTGCAGCATTACAGGTTTCAAGGCTTCATTCATTTGAACACTGATTTAAAAATCACGCCATCTGGCAAATATGTGTGGAGCACATTTACCAGCAATCGAGTTTGATTAGTGTGTCACCACCTCTCAAAATGAATCCATCAACATCCCCAAAGAAAGGCATTTCAACATCAAATATAGGCATGGCTGTCTTTCATCAACAACAAACTGTTCAACATTTCCTGGCCTTCACAAAATCCTTGTTTTTTCCCATGGAGCAGATTCCTTCACCCACTCGCAATATCGTGACCTTCCATGTTGGACGTCTTCACGATTAATCGGCGTTTTGCTCTCGGTTGCTCTCCAGAAGACAACTTCAACACGAAAAGCTTGACACGTGAGTCATAAATTTCCGCAAACAATCGTAGCTCATGGCTTCGTTTTCTTTCTTTATTTATTATGTAGTCCACGTCCATAGTACTCGACCTCTTCGTTTTTGAAAAGCAGTGCTCACCGAGGCTGGGACGTAAAGAGCTCTTCCCGGAGCCACAGAGGTAGAGGCAGCCCCAAGCGATTGAGCATTTTGACCAAAGCCAGGTTGTGGGTGTGGTAATACTCCAACAAAGCCACTCTTGCCTACCACACAACACAGGGAACAAAAAGACATAACAACTATAGAATATAATGCCTAAAATTGCTAACACACACACAGATATATATATATATATATATGTATCTTGCAGTGTTTAAGTGTGGAAAATTTATGAGGAGTTTTCAGCTAGCTCAACAGCGCAGTGGGCTGTCACTGCGAAAGTGATGGAGGCCCTTGGTTCGAGTCCCATGTTGAGTTAGAGTTTTTCACACTTAGCCCTACGCAGGAATTTAATTGCTGTTTATAAAATATATATATATCCTATTGTTGATGTCTGTGCTTGTCCTATTGTTCACAACCCCACTCCTCCTCCCTCCAGCCTTCTCCCCAAGTGAATTCAAGCCTATAAACTGATAGATTGAATTAATGTGGTGTTGGTGTAGCACAGGCATGGTGGGTCTAATGGCCTCGTCCTGCATCAGAGTTGTGTATTATCCATAGAGAAATTTTCACAAGTAAAAACAGCAATCTTTCAGATGATTGGATGTACTTATATTGAGAAAACTAAAAACTATCCACAATAGTTCTAATTTGCCTTTTTGTTACTTTTTGAGCTTACGGTGGCTTATGGCAAAGTGTTGGATTTAATTTTAGGTTGTCCTTAGCATCACCAAGAAAGAAAAGTGTCTTCGTTGTGAAGCACAAGACAATATGAGAGGTTTAATGCTGCAGATCCTGTTTGAAGGCAATGAAATATGATGACATGCCAAGTTGCCAACACACACTCGTCTTTTTGCAGCTGTCCAGCCCTGATTACCTTAATTATAATTGTAATCTATAATTAGCATAAAGAGCATTCACTTAGCTCAGTAAGCATAGTCCATCTTTATATTCTTGAGAAAATGGAAAATGCTCTCATTTTTTTTCAGGTTTGCAGAAATACAAAAGCAGTTTGCTGTTGAAAGCAGCCAGAGGTTTGTGTGTAAAAATACACACAAACATGGTACACTTCCTCCTTTAAGACTTCCCATATGATTAAACACTATGTTCTCATAACATTCAGTGAGAAAACTTGGATCCAGCTTCTTCACCACCCATTCTCCCCTTACTCTCAATATTCCCCTTGCCTGTTCTTCCTCCAAGTGGCCCTCTGTCATGTCCCTCTTTCCTGATGTTGGTGTGTTTTCCCACTTTTCACAGTGTTCCAGCTGTTGTGTCGTGCCGTACCGTGTCTTGTCCTGTCTTGGCCTGTCTTGTCCTGTCCTGTCATGTCTTGTCCTGTCCTATTCTGTCCTGTCCTATTCTGTCCTGTCCTATTCTGTCCTGTCCTATTCTGTCCTGTCCTATTCTGTCCTGTCCTATTCTGTCCTGTCTTGTCCTGTCCTATTCTGTCCTGTCTTGTCCTGTCCTATTCTGTCCTGTCTTGTCCTGTCTTGTCATGTCGTGTCTTGTCCTGTCTTGTCCTGTCTTGTCCTGTCCTATTCTGTCCTGTCCTGTCCTATTCTGTCCTGTCGTATTCTGTCTTGTCCTATTCTGTCCTGTCCTGTCCTATTCTGTCCTGTCCTGTCTTGTCTTGTCTTGTCCTGTCCTATTCTGTCCTGTCCTGTCCTGTTCTAGCCCTTCGAAGACCACTGACTGTATACAAAGTACACATCCCAAACTTTCAGATTATTCCAAAAGCTTAATGTCCTTTTGAAAAGCTCCCAAAAGTAAAACATTTCACCATCAAACACCCAAAACAACCAATACCAAAAATGAAACATGAAATGAGTAAATAAGCAATTATGACCTCAGATCCTGAACGTCTGCACCAGATGGTTACCTGGCTGACAGTATAGCAGGTAATTCTCAGATGATAAAATGTTCAATACAGTACACTGAAAAAAAAGAACCGAAGAGATTATAACCTTGACTCTGACATTTAAATATGAACATGTGGTTTACAACAATGAATACAAAGTGAGACACAAAAACGTTGAAGCTATGGAAATGTAACAAAATATTTACATTGCTTCAATGTGGCTGTCACCCCGTGCGTGAAAACTTCAACAACAAGGATAACAACAATAAGGAACTTCAGTGCATGAGGCCATCACGTAACACCAGATCCCATCAACATAGAAGATACCTCCAAATCCTGCCAATATCCCTGTACCCCAATATATAATTCCAATCTAAACCGAATAATGCTTCTGCTGCCACTTCCTTACTAGCCCAGGAGCATTAGCCAAAAAGGAAGGGGAAGCCTAGAAGAAATTAGCAGAAAGCTGATTTTTTGCACAGAGCTCCAGAATGTCATGTGGATACCCACAGTACAAAGTCCTAATGATTTCCTAATGATGGAGCTCACTGCAGTCTTGGGAACTTTCAACACTCCTAGAAATTGTTTTATACCCTTCCCCAGATATATGCCTCCTCACAATTCTATCTTGGAGTTCTACGGACAGTTCCTTGGACTTAATGGTGGAGCTTCTGCTCTGACATGCACTGTCAACTGTGGGACCTTATATAGAAAGGTGCGTTTATTTCTAAGTCATGTCCATTCAGTTGAATTGGCCACAGATGGACTCCAATGAAGTTGTAGAGATATCTCAAGGATGATCAAAGGAAATTGCTGTCATAGCAAAGGGCTTGAATACTTGTTGAATCAAGAACTTTCAGCCTTTAATTTTTTATTATTCTGTAAAAATTTCGGAAATAAATCCACTTTGACATTATGGGGTATTATGTGTAGATCAGTAAAAATAAAAATCTCAACTTAATCCTTTCTAAAATCACGCTGTAACACAACAAAATGTGAAAAAGTCAAGGGGTGTGAATACTTCGCCTTCACAGGCACTGTAATTCTTCCTTGTGTGATATGGGAATTAATTATAAATGCACATTATTTCTGAGAATATGATATAAAGTAACACCAAAACAAATCAATTATTGGACTACCACCTAAGGTGAGCTTTTAATCGCTTTATCACCTTAGTTATCCACAATGCGCAGAGATAGCACAATTCATCATCGTTTTTTGAATCGCTATTGGATGCATTGGTGGCTGACTGATGAGGACGCTGGACCGGCATCCCTGAGATCATGGGTTCAATCCCAGCTGGAGGCTGCAATGTTAAGGATTTGTATTCCCAGAATTCTCCCGAGAGAGTCACCATGTTGCTATCACACCGTCAACTGAAAGCTCAGCTAGCTTATTAATCACCTTCAGGCAGGGAATAATCTGCCAGCCCCATCTGGTCTGCTTTAACAAGTGGTGCCAGTCCACGAGGCGAGCACCTCGAAACCCGGGAGTTCAAGTATTCAACTGATGCTGCAAATAAATGAGAATTCATATTTGGAAAAGTGATTTGGTCCCATATGAACTGCCATTTTCAATCCAGGTTGTAAAAACGAAAAAAAAGTTCTGAAATATAAGTATGGAAATTCTGTTCTCTTCTAATCCTACCAAAGGTAATAACTTCCACAATCATATTATGTGTTTTACTCTTAAATGCTCACGTGGGACATTCCAATTTGAATCTTACTATAACTCACCAAATGTCTGTCCGTCTGTCCGTCTGTCTGTTCCCAGGTACCGCAAAAACGGCTGAACCGATCGCAACTAAATTTTGGGTGGGTATTCCTGGGACCCCTGGAGTAAAATAGGCTATATTATTTTTCCATTTTTTCCCCCAATTTTTAAAATTTTTCAAATTTCCAATTTTCCAATTTTCCAGTTTTTCCAAACACGATGGAATAATATTTACCGATATGAACAGTGATGTGGCTTTTATTGAAATTCTACAAATACTGTTTAGATTTTGATGATTTGCGTGTGATATGATTTAACGGATGTTTACATATATAAATTCATAAATCGTATGTTACATAAATCGTTTAAAATAAAAAAGCCTTCAATTTCTGATATTTTGCCTTTTCATTTGGGTCTCCCAATTGAAGCCCCGCCAGTGGGGCCGGTACTGTTGCTATTTACATATAATCTAGAGGTGCCTATATCCTGCTGATCAAAAAGACTTTCGAAATAAATAAATAAAGGGTTCTAAAGAACAATTATGCCACCGAGTCTGAGAGAGTCTATTCCAGCAATTTCTTCAGTCAGTTCAATAAGCGATAATAATAATGTGGATGCCAGTTTGAAACTCATCAGTGTTTGAAAAAAAAAGAAGACTTCACAAAATGACATTTTCTTCCAATTATTCAAAATCACAAGCAAATAAAGCTGCTGAATTCTACTAACACTATCGTCTCCTCCAATCAGTCGTCTTTGAGACAAAAGGGCCATAAAAGTAAAACTTCTTCCATGAACATGTCTGCTTCTTTAAGATTATTTAAAGGAAGAAAAGTAGGAGTGAGGATGCAGAAGAATATTGATAAGCTGTGTGGATGGGCTTGAGAGACCAGCTTGGTAAACAAAGAATAAATAAAAAATGAGTAATCTGGAAGACATCATCATGGTGCTGATTGAACAAAAGAGCAAAAAAAAAAAAAAAGGTAAATTATTTCAGACCATTCAGAAAATATTTCAGCAAAAAAAGAAGACCACAATAATCAGATGCACAGGTCCGCAGGGTAGCTGAGTTCGTAGCATGCTCACTATCGAGTTGCCATAGCCTGGGTTCGATTCCCAATGTGGTCAAACTTAATTATAAAGATAAACTACTGTTTTGATTGGTGCTGCACCTCAGAGCGGGTCGTCTTCGAATGTAAATGTAAAACTGGCTGTTCGTGCACATTTAATCTGTGGACTTCAAAATGATCATATGCTATTTCTCCAAAACATTTATATATTGTGTGCTGGTATACATGGCCAAATATCCTGCCTGTAGTTACCCTGCGCTCGCGAAGCGAAAAGCGGGGTTAAGCATTCATTTGGGTAACGTGTGCCGTGTGCCGTACATGTCTGCATTAAAATAAATAAAAAATTCTCGGCAAACGTTGGTCCGATTGACATGAAATTTTCACCATAGGAGCGTCTCCTCCTGTAGAATATTTTAATGATTATTATGACGTCATATATCGCGTGGTACAGGCGCCATCTTGGAAAGACTTCGCACCTCTATGTCTGAAACCACTCCATGGAAAAAATTGAGACCTGGCTCATTGTCAACTACTCCTATGGGGAATAAGATATGTTAATGGTGATGTCATCAGTGCCTTCGTTATGACGTCATAATTCGACAAATACAACACTTATCCATCCGATCATTATGAAATTTTTTTCAGCAACTGTTAGTCTGATGGACACAATTTTCACCATCGGAGCGCCTCCGCCTTTAGAATATCATAATAATAATCATGACGTCATCGGTCATGTGGTACAGGTGCCGTCTTGGAAAAACCAAAAATTGTTTCACCTCTATATCTCCAAAACCGCTGCATGGAAAAAATTGAGACATGGCTCATTGTAAAGAACTCCATATGGGGAATAGGTGTTAACGATGACCTCATTGGTGCCATAGATATGACGTCATAATTCTACAGGGAAAACGCTTAGTCAAAATGTTTGAAACATATTGAAACAGAGAGTTTGAAATGTATTGAGCGTGATCTATGCAACAATTATATTAGAGAATATAAATTTATGATGTCATCGCTCACGTGGTCTGGCAGCCATATTGGATCAAAGAAAAAAATGTTCAAAAACAGAAGAGTTGGCTCGCAACAAGTTGACCGCGCAGGGTAAGTATTCTATGAATACCATCTAGTAATTCAGTGTGATGAAGTTAATCATGGTAACTGTTTAATACAGCTGTAACATTTGTGGAGGGACTGTGTGTTAGAGCTGTGGAGGGACTCTGGGAAGAGTTTGAAACAGCAAAGGGCTTACCTTGTGTAGCCTTATGTTGGAGAATATAAATGGTTGCAGTTTTGGCCAAGAAAGCGATTTCAATGGGAGGAGTCCATTTATTTACATAATGCTGGCCAACTGGTGTAATTGATTAGGTGAGAGCTGATTGGTTATGTCCTTCATTCACGTGAGAGATGTGGGTGGATCTTTGTTTTTCATTTGTAGGTTGACTGCTCGACGTTTTCACATGGTACATACTTGGAGGCCTCAATGGTACACGTTTCTGTCTGTGCTGCCACTGATGATTCGCCAATAAGTGATAAAACTGTTCCAGCAGCTGAGGGGTTGTGTAGCATTGGGTTTCTCTTGCATGTACCATGTGTAAATGTCATTACAGCACAGAAATTCTCCTTGGAGCGAAATAAAATTCAGCGAAAGTTGTTTCAAATTAATCCAAACCTACGGGAAAATTGGACATTTTTTTAATCAGGCCAAAAATTGAACCTGCACAGTGTTTAAGGCAACCGCTACTTTGATTGCCCCAGAATGTTTAAAAATTTTCTTATTTGCTGTTAGGAAATATGATTTTGGAATTTCACAATACTCGATACAGTGTACAGTATTTAATAATCGGTTAATGCTGTCTGTCTGTTACCCCCAAAACATGGAAATGCTCTCGGAGACTATACATTGCATAAAAGTCGCTTGAAATTAATCCATAACCTGCGGGCAATTATAATACTGCCTCAATTTAGCCCTTTCAAACAGTACAATAATAAAAAGCCTCCTTTGTTTTAATGTTTCTATCGTGGTATTTTTACCATTAGTGGGGCGGCTTAGCCCAAATATTCAAAAGAATTGTGCATTTTGTGAAACAAGCACCAAATTTGGCACAAATGTACATTAATATGTTGCGAACATTTTCAGATATTGGGCCACTTGAAATTCCGTAATTTTTTTTTTCAAATTTTTTCAAATTTCGTAATTTCAAATTTTTCGGGTGACACCGTCACAATTTCGGTCTTCGAGGCCGGCCGATAGGCAAAGTGTGACCGGAAGGGACGAGGTTCTCCTGACCACGTGGCCCTCGATCTGGGAAGCGAGAGGCGTTCCATTAGTGGACGCGCCCCTCACGCCCGACTTTTGGGCGGCCCCGGCAGGCCGTTTGTTTTGACGTTCCGTGACAGGCCCCGCACCCCCACCTCCGGGCCGACCGGAAGCTTGTGCTGAGTACATCATACCTGAACAACTCAGTGAGGCAGAACACAGCAGTGCACACCAGGGTGACCCCTTCAGTGCATAAACCAATTAACCTGTCCACTGCAGGGCATATAGAAATGAAGTTATTTTCTGCATATAATAATAATATAAGTTCAGTTCTATATAACAATTTCTGTTATCACCACTACCACTACAACTACCACTACTACAAGCTTTGTCTGGAATTTTGTGGACTAACAGACAAACAGACATACAGACAAGCTGGGATCAAAACATTACCTCCTTCCACCATTGAGTGTAGAGGTAAACATCATGGAAATTATATCATGCCCTAGATTTAATTCATGCTTACCCGTGTATTTGCTTCACTGGTTCACAAGGTCTTTTGCATACATGTAATTCAGACTCTCGTCTTCATTGCTGACCACACAATGTTCGCAACATATTAATGTACATTTGTGCCAAATTTGGTGCTTGTATCACAAAATGCACAATTCTTTTGAATATTTGGGCTAAGCCGCCCCACTATATCGGCCGGCCTCGAAGACCGAAATTGTGACGTGTCACCCGAAAAATTTGAAATTACGAAATTTGAAAAAATTTGAAAAAAAAAATTACGGAATTTCAAGTGTCCCAATATCTGAAAATGTTCGCAACATATTAATATACATTTGTGCCAAATTTGGTGCTTGTATCACAAAATGCACAACAGGTTTGCTATGCTGCTACACTACATGGGCTTTCAGCTATTACTTTTTAATTTAGTAACAGGGGAGGGAAAAAAGAAACTTTTAAAATTATATATTTACAGCAGAATACAGTGCATTGCACCCTTCCTCCAATCAAATTGTTGATGTTCATCCACTCGCTCAGCCATCCCTTTTACCATCTATCCAGCTAGCATACAAATGCAATAAATATGTGTTCAGACATGAGGTTAAAAATAAAGATATTAAAATTCAGACAGAATTCCAGCCTTCACACTGTGGATTTGGGAAACGAATTAAACAGTCACACTCAAAAATTAAAATCACTACCTGGCTTTATTCGCACTAGCAACGGTACCCGCCCTACGGGCGGGGCTTCAATTGGGAGGCCCAAATGAAAAGGCAAAATATCAGAAATTGAAGGCTTTTTTTTATTTTAAACGATTTATATAAACATCCGTTAAATGATATCATACGCAAATCATCAAAATCTAAACAGTATTTGTAGAATTTCAATAAAAGCCACATCCCTGTTCATATCGGTAAATATTATTCCATCGTGTTTGGAAAAACTGGAAAATTGGAAAAATTGGAAAATTGGGAAAAAGTTGGAAAAATAATATAGCCTATTTTACTCCCAGGGGGTCCTAGGATTACCCACCCAAAATTTCGTTGCGATCGTTTCAGCCGTTTTTGTGGTACCTGGGAACAGACAGACAGATATTTGGTGAATTATAGTAAGATGATCATTCATGTGTGTGCTGCTTGTCAGTATTTTTATTATTGTTTCTCCATTATTTTGTTGGATCATTTCATTTAACGCAAAACACGTGAAAATAAACTTTCATTATTTTCATAAAATCACTAATAATTATAAGACGCGTTGTCCTATTTGCATCACCTTTTGCCAACTTATGTCGACTTCAATTATGTGAGCAAGGAATGCACCTTGAAAAAGAAAGCTTAAAATAAGATAAATATTTTGCTTGTGTGGATGTCATAGATAACATGCATGTATAAATGTTGAGGTGAACTCAAATACTGCAACAATAGTTGTGCATCAGCTCACAGTTGTCATCCTCTAATTGGATAGTTATTCAAGGCAGTTGCTATGGAGCAGTTTGTTTTCTTAACAGTGAAGAGTAGGCCAAACTTAATTAGTTTCACAAAGCCCATGACAGGTTCATCCACAGACAAACTGAAAAAGAACATCAGGCGCATCTTAAGACAGTGCTCTCTAACATGTCTACTTGAATAACAAAGACCTTGGTTTCCCATGATGCTTCCCCCACAAATTGCTGTCTGGACTGAAGGCGTTGCTCATGATGAGGCAGAATTTATGAACTCAATGTTCACTTCCAAAGGTCATGTACTGAACCCTTCCCTCTCGATTCTCACCGATACCTCTCCTCTCTCTCCGCACAACTCCCCTCCTCTCGCTGCTTCAAGGACACGATGAGTTTTTCACTTTGGTTGATACACTGCATCTGCGATGGGCCAAGATGGCGTCGGTGCATGTTTTTCCAAATGTAGCTCCACTGCTCTTCCTTCTCCTCTGTCTGATCTCTTCAGCCTGTCCTTAGCGTTATGCTAGCTTCCATCTGTTTAGACAAAACGACACTCTTATAGACAAGAAGAGTGCAAAAACAGATCCACTCAACTACAGGCTAGTAAACTTACTTTCTAGTTATCCCTCGCCCCTCTGGCAATGTCGGAGACGAGGACATTCAAATGAGCTCCGTCCGACCGACTGAGCGATCATCCATCCATGTACTTTTGTGCACTCGAGATTCCAAAAATCGGTGAACTTTGCAGATATCTTTCACATTGCAGATATCTATTCCTCGTGACATTATCTCATACCGTATTTCAAAAACTGTTCAACATTTCGCTTTCATATTAAACAGATCTATTCCTCATACCACCCAAAAGATGGGGGGGGGGGGGGGGGGGCATAGCGAATCAGCTCCTTGTTTTAATTAAAGTGATGAAGCCTGTCATCACAGCTTACATCAAAATTATTTCTTCATCCTAAATGGTCTGATATTTGATCATCAGCTCAGGTTACACCCGTGTCACTCACCTTTGGAGATGCTGTTGCTGCTTATCTTACAACAATGGATGAAGGCAGCAAATCCTAAAACTAGGTCATGCTCGTACACATCATTGACAATTGACACTGTCTGACACCCAACCGGGCTTACCAAGCTATGTGAAACTGTATGCTCCCCTATGACATTCAAGGCCACTGTCCCTTCTGGATCATTGACTACCCCCACAAACATAATTAGCACATAGATCTTTACCTCGGTGGCGGAGGTTATGTATTTACCCCTGTTTGTTACTTGCAAAATCTACGATTTTTTATTTTTTATTTTTGTATACTGAATCGAGGCTCGTGAAAGAGCTAACATTTATTTCACAAACAAATCGACCAGACAAACAAAATATACAAAAAGAGGGAGCGGAAGACAAGATGGGGAGAGAAGGGGAAGCACACAACCACAACATTTGAGAGCAGGGAGAAGTGTGGGAGGGAGAGGGCTTGGGGGCAGGAGGAGTGGGAAGGGGAGGGGGGGGGGGAGTATTGGGGAGTATTTTGGGGAGTATTTTGGGGGGGGGGGGGAGTATTTTGCAAGTACGTATATTGGTTTGTCGTGTGTGTTTGTCTGTATGTCAACGCCTATATGCCACAATTTTAAATTGATCTTTGCAAAATGATAGAGAGTTGGTCATAAGCAAGAAGCCTATTGATTTTGAGGACAAATGGTCAAAAGATCAACATAAGCCAAAGGGCAACTACATTGTCACATTTCTAACATCAGTAGTTTTCATCCAATTGATTCGAAACTTGAAGAGAATTTGCACATCAGGTCTGCAAATTTAACCAACCAGAGTTGGGATTGATTTTGAGTCATAGGCCAAAGGTCAACAACTTTGTCGAATTTCTAAAATCAATTTTCATCTGATTGCCTTGAAATTTGAAGAGGATTTGCGTATCAGGCCACTTAATGCAAGCACCAACTCTTTTTGAGGTCAACATAGGCCAAAAGGTAAACATAGGCCAGACTTCTAAAATCCTCAATTTTCATCAAATTAACTGGAAATTTGAAGAAGATTTGAATATCTGGTCACAAATACAACCACCAAGTATTTTTGAGGTCAACATAGGCCAAAAGGTCAACATAGGCCAAAGGTCAACAACTTATTTTAGGGATTTCGCGGGTATTTCACAACATATTTGTTTATTTGATTATGAGCAGGATATCTCAAAACGTTATGGACAGATTCGGCCACAACTTGGTGGGTATGTTTGGTGTCGTACTAGTACTACAACGAATTGATTAGATTTTAATAATGGTCCAAATCCGGATACGAGGATTTTTTCAATTTTGTCAAGTGATTCTTCACCATTGAGAGATGGGGCCAAAATCGATATATAGTATTGTTACGTTTGTGGGAATGGCATGGTTTGTGGGAATGTGGGAATCATTTAAGAGTCGTGTTGTTTAGGGTGTATTGCAAAGAAGTGCCAGTTCAGCTGTGGATCCCCAAATAGGAACTTATCATATTTATTTTTCCTTTTACTTAAAGTTTACCCCATATCCACTCCCTTTACGCCACGTGATTTTGACTGTTGGTGGTGTTGCACAAAAACAGCTTTGGGAAGGATTCAACCCTTTTTCTTTCAAGCAAGAAAGTGCAGGAAAAGAATAGAGAGAAGAAGAAGAGCTGCGCTTGGCGGGTTGGTGAAAAAGCAATCCTTGCTCGTGGTGTGAACGGCTTCAGTGAGCTTGTTGGTGTGAGAGACTCGACCTCTACGAATTTTTTGAAGGATTAATTGTGCATAAAGGAGGTGGCCAAAAAGGAAAAGAGCGTATTGTGTGGAAAAAGGCACTCCTTTGGGGTGGTGAGAAAGCGATCCATGCTTCATGCAGTGAATGGGCTCGGCTGGTGCTATATCAAGGATTCGACCTCGATGACTTCCTGAGGGATTTTCTGTGTTGTATGAAGGAGGTTGATGAAAGGAAAGGGATCAAAGGAGAAAGGGATTGCAGAACGTTGATGAACCTTGGTTCCTGCCAAGCCCCACTCTGATGAACGTTGATGAAGCTGCTCTTCAAACAGGCCTGAACCCCACTGCATTCCCATCCTCATAATCCCATTTGATTTAAATTCCCTGAAAATATTATTTTATTAATTTGCTTACCTTCCTTTCCCTGGGTTAGATAGAGTTGTGTGTGGATGTTGTGTCGGCCTTTCGTATCGGTTGTATGTGGCCTGTCTTAATTGTTTCAGTCTGTCATTAATTAATTAATTAAGTCTGTAATACTTATACTTGTATGATTTGATTATTGTGTCGTTACTTATACTCAGGTCGTCATCCCCGACGCCCATAACAGTATGATATTTAAAAACTGTGGACAGATTCAGACTAAACTTGGTGGACGAGTTGGGTAGATGACAAGAATAATTTGATTAGGTTTTGGTTAAAATCCAGATGCAGATCCGGTCTTTCAGTGGGATACAAAACAGAGACTGTTCAGCCTGGTGTAGGTATACCGTTCTAGTAAAGTTATTCATTCAATTATTCTCATAGTGGAGTATGGAGTGATAGATACAATGCAGTCTTGGGCCCAGTTTTGTTGCTTTCAAACACAACTGATGCACCTGGTCCACTTGAAAAGCCTCTTACACTTTTCAGGCAACTACACATTAGACCACATGGCAGCCAATCACATTTACAGACCAGCAGCAGCTGCAACCCTTTCAGTACACTTCAAAAGGATCCAAAGCTGGTCCAAAGATGGAATGTGTCTATCAACCCACGTAAGCCTCACCTTATCGGCTTCTCTCCAGAATGATGATCTAGTGAATGTACTAATCTATTTCCTTGATCAGACACTGAAAGGTAGTGAAGTCCCTCAATTTTTTGGGCCTCACCATTGCCTCTCTTGGATAGACCATATAAGTAAATCTGGCCTCTAAAGACAGCTACCAACTGGGTTAACCTTTCCAAGTCCATCTGAAGTCAATCTGATCTTCTCACAGCCTACAACATCAGTGTCCATCACTTGATGGAGTCACTGGCAGAGTTTGGGGAGGGGCAGTGGGGGGGGGGGGGGGGGCAATGCCCCCACCTTAATTTTTTTAAGAAGTTTACAATTAAGATTAAAAACATCCTGCATTTAAACGTGAGTAACAATAATTAATTAACGTAAACTGTATTTGTGATTTCACGTACACTGTAATTGCACTAACAAATGGTAATTTTGGAAGTCAGACCTTGCTACCCATTATTAATATTAAGCCCTTGCCCCCCAAATAGAGAAGTCAAACGAGACCTATGGATGGAGTACCACTCTCATCATATGAGATGATGCCATCCATTCACATCTCTCAATTCTGGCTTCTGCGGAATCCAAAGCTCTCAGCTTCATTGGCATCTTCCCCAAAGATACAAAGACACATGCCTCTGTCAATGCAGACAAGTTGATTGCCTTTTCTTTATTCCCAGCTGGTGTTGCTCCCTTGCTTTATCATCACTCTATTCCTCACCAGCCCTTCCAGAATGGATGGCATCCGTATCACATATAGGAAGTCTTATATTTGTTAAGTTTTCAAAACAAGGGCGTCCTGCTCATCTTTCCTCATTTGCTCCTTCTACTCCCAGCAGTAGAATTTTTTTTCACTGGTCAGTGCAATATCATTCTTCCCCAGAGGATTTAAAGATGGCAGTGCATCACCATCCATGTCAACTTCCAACCTATTTTCCCCATTCTTCCCTGCTGCCCAGATTCGTCAGGGCAGCGTGGTCATGGTCAGGGGGGGCAAGGGAGGAGTTTAAATTTCTCAATCTCTCTTGCTCTTTGCCTAGCCTGGTGTTGGCTTAGTGGTTAGGGTGCCGGCTTGGGATACCTAGGATCCTGAGTTCAAATCCCGGTCGATCGCTGAATTAACGCCCAGGGGTTGACTCAGCCTGTCATCCTTCCAGGTCGGCAAATTGAGTACCAGTTCACTGGTAATTCCCTGTGTGTCACAAGAGGCGACCAACAGGGTTGGCGGCAGGAAGGGCATCCGGCCATAAAACATTGCTTCAAAAAGGGGACCAAGGTGCCCGAAAAGGGCCGACCCCTGCTCTGCGGGGAAAATGGCCTCTAAAGGTGGCTCTTTTTTTCTTCTTCTTGCTCTTTTCCTGTTTGCTAATGCACCTGCTTGTTTGCGTCCAGTCGTGCTGTTATTCCTATACTGTGAGCATTCCCATCCTCAAAGCAGGCGAAAACCCTATACACTGTGTTAATTTACATGTTTTCTTCTAATGTACTTATCTTGCATAGAAAAGTGTCATTATCTCTGCATGTTCTTGTCCTACATGACATGTTTAAATAACAGACGAAATACAACATTGGAGCCATCAGGAGGAACCCAAATAGGTAAAGATAGAGTCATCAGGACGAACTTGGATAGGATTCAGATTTTGGCTGCTACCTACTCTTCTACCTCCAAACCCATCCAGGCTCAGCCAAGTGTGACTTACAAACACATGTACATTCTACTCCATGAGCCTTAAATGCTGTACATTAGAAAAGTAACATTAATGAGAAATGCATGCAACTATGGGGAAATCACGATGAAAACCTGTACTTTTGAGAAAATGACCCTGATCTCTGAGAAAAAGAGGAGTATACAGTGCGTATCAAAAAAAAGGTAATCCAAATTCAAGGGGTTAATAACCCACCTTTTTAGAGGCCATTTTTCCCCACAGAGCAGGGGTTGGCCTTTTTCGGGCACCTTTGTCCCCTTTTTGAAGCAATGTTTTATGGCCGGATGCCCTTCCTGCCGCCAACCCTGTTGGTCGCCTCTTGCGACACACAGAACTTTGAGCGACAGGTTCGTGGTGTCTTCAGATATCTCTGGTGGGCCCAAGACGGCGCCCCAGCACATCGTCTTATCACTGTCCGAGATCGACTGAGGGAACTCTTTGGAGACCGAGTCATCGCCCTCAACCATGCAGTTGAATGGCCGCCAAGATCACCTGACCTCACACCATGTGATCATTTCCTTTGGGGACATTTAAAGACCAAGGTGTTCGTAACTCCTCCCCGTGATCTTGACGAATTGCAGGGCCGTATTCGACATGAAGTGGATGCTTTGCGCAATGACCCGGCTGTGGTGAGACGAGCAGTTCAGGGCATGCTCCGCCGCTGTGAGCTTTGTGTTGAAAGGGGAGGTGGACATGTTGATGGTGTGGGTGCATAAAGGCCAATCATTCCTGAGAAAAGTTCACATCTGACGTTCATTTTGCATCAATTATCCTGACTTGCATCGATTAGCCAAACTTGTAAAAATGCGATTTGAACTTGTCATTTTCAATGAACATGTACTCGGTCATGTGTGACAGCAATGATGCATGGAAGGTATCAATGGAAAGCTGAGGATCTCCTCTTAATTAGTAAACCACATGTACAATGGTCAAAAATAAATAACCTTTGCATATTAACCCCTCGAATTCGGATTACCTTTTTTTTGCTACGCACTGTAGATATGATTCAGCTGAATCCAACCAAAAATGTCTGCATGTGTCTATGTGCCCACAAATGTTGTAATATAAGATGGGCAAACATGACCTATTGAGCATTTCCCATCTCGACACATGGCTCATGAAGCTGGGATCACTGGTTCAAATCCCATATACTGCATCGATTTATTTGTCAACTGCTAATTTATTCGTCGTCCAAACCATTATGTCCTCATCCTGCATGTGATATGGATACCTGGGTCATTGTTTTTTTGTTTTTTTTTAAATCCTCGAGGTAGACAGAAAATATTAAGATGTTTTGAGGGGATTTGTTTACATACACATAGGTTTAACAAATACAAAGAGCAAAACCAAATTTAAATTCCAACCAAACATTTCATCACTCACCTGGGCTTCCATGTCAGGATATTTTCGCCCCTTCCCCTTTCCGAGACACCTGGGTTTGCCTTCTTTCACCTTGATGCACCAGAACCCTTTATGTGCCTCATACCTGAATGCAAAAAGTAAACAGTTTGACAGCAGGTGTCGGTATATCTAGGGATGCAGTAACGTTCAGCAAGCAGTAAATATATGTATTACTCTGTTGGAAATACAAGTTTACTGCCCGAGCTGATTAAATTCAACAAGGCAGCCCGACATGATTGCTCGATATAGCCCAAAACACATCCTTCTCATAATATTCATTAGTTTTAGTGTTGGCTGCTCAAAAAGCACATCAGATTGGCTGAACTTTTAAACAAATGAGCTGGTCAACCCTGATTAATTATTGCAACACTCACTCTGAAACGCCATGGGAATCAAACCCAAACCAGATCGGGCAATGCAACAAAGCCTTACTTACTCCATCCATCCAGATTTGCCTTACAAGATCTGCCTGCAACCCTCTTATGGTTAAACTGCCAAAATCAAGACTCTCTGCTCACCTTCACTCCTTCATTCCTCTTTTCTCCCACCTCTGGAACAAACTCCCTCACTCTCTTCAATCCCACTCCACCCTCCAGGTCTTTAAAACAGCTGTTCACCACCATCTCTTATCTTCCCCCATCCAAAACCTTGATCTTTTCTATCCCCGCTAATTTCACCCCAATTCCACTTTTTTGAAATACCAACTTCTGTCCTGGAAGTGGAAGTCCTTGGTGTCCTTGTGTTTTATATTTCTCCCACCCCCCCCCCCCCTTCCCACGCCTCCTCCCTCCCAAGCCCTCTCCCTCCCACACATCTCCCTGCTCTTAAATGTTGTGTGCTCTCAAGTGTTTGTGTGCTTCCCCTTCTCTTGTCTTCCGCTCCCTCTTTTTATATATTTTGTTTGTCTGGTTGATTTGTTTGTGAAGTAAATGTCAGCTCTTTCACGAGCCTCGATTCAGTATCCAAAAAAAAAAAAAAAAAAATAAATCGCCAAGAAAGTTGGATGGAGAGTGTCGGTGAACAGCAATATTCGAGTCTTTCCACAGATTCTCAATGGGATTGAGCTTTGACCGAAGGACTTTCACGTTCTTGCTCTGAAGCCATTCCAGTGTTGCTTTGACTGTATGCTTGGGGTCATTGTCCCGTTGGAACGTAAATCTTTGTAGAGTAATTTAACAGATCTTTTGCACTGTGAAGCAAGTTATCCTCAAGGATTTGCCTCTATTTGGCTCCATTCATTGTTCCCTCTATCATTACAAGACTCCCAGTCCCTGTCAATAGAAAGCATCCCCATATCATGATGCTGCCACAACCATACTTCATGGTAAGGATGCCGTTAGATGGGTGATGAGCTGTGCTCGGTTTCCGCCAGACGTAGCGCTTTGTATTCAGGCCAAAGAGTTCAATTTTCATCTCATGACACCACATATTATTTTACCTCATGTTCTCAGAGTCTGTCATGTGCCTTTTTGCAAACTCCAGGCGTGCTCTCATTGTGTCTTTTTCTCAGGAGCGGCTTCCGTCTGGCCACTCTCACATAAAGCCTAGATTTGCGAAGGGCTGCAGAGACTGTTGTCTTTCTGGAAGGTTCTCCCATCTCAGCCAATGATCTCTGTAATTCTGTCAGCATGGTCATTGGGTTCTTGTTCACTTCCCTGATCAGGGTCCTTCTTTCCCCGCTGCTCAGTTTGATCGGACTGCTAGCTCGAGGAAGAGTCTGGATCGGGCCATATTCGTTCCATTTTCTCGTGATCAAGCTCACTGTGCTCTTTGGAAGTTTCAACACTCGAGAAATTGTTTTATACCCATCTCCAGATCTATGACTCCTCACAATCGTATATATCGGAGTTCAACGGAGAGTTCCTTGGACTTCATGGTAGAGTTTCTGCTCTGACCTGCACTGTCAACTCAGTGGTTCTTAACCTTTTTAAGTGCCCGTACCCCATGAGTTTTCATAATATTTTCCCGTACCCCCTGTCAAAAATGACTTAAAATGCCAATAGATTAATAAAGTTTCTTGATTTTCACATAAAAAAACGCATTTATGGAAAAAATAATCATAATGCATAGTGTTTGCTGAAAAGTCACTTTCTTGAAGTAGATTACAGTACAATATTAACTTTTGTAGAAAAACATACTACAAAGTACACACAGACACATTTCTAGTGGCTCTTTTGTTGTTGTTTTTCATCAATGATGATGCTGAAACGAGGTTCTTTCTTTGAAGTAGCCACATGCATGTCGTCACTAGCATCCAAACGGTTCCTGGCCTTTGTTTTGATGGGTAGGAGTGTTGAAAAACCTGTCTCGCACAAATAGGTGGTCGCAAATGGCACGAGGATCTCCAGAGCTCTATGCTAACTGTGGGAACGTTTTGAGTTGTGCACACCAGAAGATGTCTCGCTGCATTGATTCAAACTCCGTTCAAATTATTATTTTAAAAAAACCTAAACCCTTGTAATTTTTCAATAAAAACATTTTAACCCTTCTTTTTCTTCTTTAAATACTGTTATACCCTTATTTTTTAATTGAAATTTATTTTGGGGTGGCGTGTCTCGTACCCCCAGCTTGGAGGTTTCATACACCTAGGGGGTACAGGTACCCCTGGTTAAGAACCTATGTGTGGGAGCTTATATGGAAAGGTATGTTTCTTTCAAAAGCATGCCCAATCAATTGAATTTGGATTTTTGGGATAAGCATAAAAATGCTACCTATGAAAAATGAGTATCACTCAAAATTCCTCCAACTGAAAAGGGGAAAAAGTTGTCATCCAAAGATATGTCATGCAAAAACTGCTTGAGATTAACATTGCATTCTTTCACACAAAACTTTTTTTTTTTTTGGAAAACTACTCAGAGATAGTAACATGGTTATTTTAGAAAGAAGTTGGTTATCACTGGCTAGCCATGTCTTTTTAGCTCCTATATATATATATATATATTTTTTGTTTTGAATGAAAGAAATCAGCCTGGGCCACAGGCAGGTGGATCATGCCTTGCCAAAATAAAGGGGAATTAATCTTCATCTATGTTGTTAAACTCTATTTGAGAATGATATATGGACTGAACAAAAATTGGAAGCAGGATTCCTTTGGCTTTTCACAGTCCCAGTTCAACAGCCTGTGCTTGTTCAAAAATTACTTTTAAGACATTTAAAATCCACAACCTAGTACAAGCAAATTAAATGACTGGCTTAACATCTCCTCTGAGTAATGGCCTACTCCTGACACACTGCCTAAGAAGTATTAACATGGCAGGGTTTAGTCGAACCTAATTAGATTTGAGCAACTGATTCAAACTTGCACATCTCATATGCAATCGGTGTATTACGAGTTTTTTTTGTCCGTCCTTTTTTCTGCTTATGTTTTTATACAATGAATGGCCTCGGCTGGTGGAAGAGCTAAACATCATAGTGCAGCAGGTTCGCAAACTAACATTGGTTATGGAAGGAGCGGCCACAAGGAGAATACAGTCAGGTTCACTATGTTAACAAATATAATTTCGCTCAAAATATTTTGGAGATTAGCAAAACTATACATTTTTGGAATATTCAGAGCATGAAGAATCCAAAAATTAATGTTTACATTTGCGTAGACACCTTTGCGAAAATGACACTCAGGACAGTGATGAAGATAGTCAGGTTCACTATGTTAACAAATATAATTTCGTTCAAAATTTTGGGAGATTAGCAAAACTATACATTTTTTGAATCATCAGAGCATGGAGAATCCGAAAATCAATGTTGGCATTTGCACAGACACCTGCATGGCCGCCATTTTGGATTTTCGAAATGGCCGCCATAAAATACATATTTTGCGCTATCTCGGCCTCCAGTCAACCTGGAAACTTAATTAAATATGCTAATCCTATGTTTTCTGGGTAAAGGAATCCAATAAAGGCCTCAAAATAGTGCTCAGGATTATAGAAAAGCAATAAACAAAGGTAATTGAAAACCATTGTCTTTATATTTGTGATATAACTGCATTACATAAGACATGATATTGCAAGCCCTTTGAAGTTATAGGTATGGGTTTATAAAGCAAGAAAGCAGCCTTGTTAGTATCAGATTGAACTATAAGTCCTACACACAGGATCTACTAGGTCTATACCGTTCAGGAATATGCTTTTACAGATCTTCATCACTGTCCTGAGTGTCATTTTCGCAAAGGTGTCTACGCAAATGCCAACATTATTTTTTGGATTCCTCATGCTCTGAATATTCCAAAAATCTATCGTTTTGCTAATCTCCAAAAATTTTGAACGAAAAATCAGTCTACCTGGCAAGCGTTACGCCTAGGTTCCCCGTCGGTGAAGTGATGCGAGTTGACAAAGTGGAAGACGCAAGGCGGCCATCTTGGATTTTGACGTGGCGACCCAATTTTCAATAGAGTTCTCCCTTATGTGTAGATACACCCACACACCAGATTAGAAGTTAGTAGTTCGTTTATTTTTCAAGATATTTCGCTCACAAGGTTCAGAAATACATATGGTGGCGGCCATCTTGGATTTTGACATGGCGACCCAATTTTCAATAGCGTTCGTCCTTATGTGCAGATACACCGACCGACACACCAGATTAGAAGTTGGTACTTTGCTTATTTTTCAAGATATTCCGCTCACAAGGTTCAGACATACATGGCGGCAGCCATCTTGAATTTTGACCTGGCGAGCCAATTTTCAATAGCATTCTTCCTTATGCGTATATACACCCACGCACCAGATTAGAAGTTAGTAGTTCGTTTATTTTTCAAGATATTTCGCTCACAATGTTCAGACATATATATGGTGGCGGCCATCTTGGATTTTGACGTGGCGACCCAATTTTCAATAGCGTTCTTCCTTATGCCTGGATACACCCACACCAGATTAGACGTTGGTACTTCGCTTATTTTTCAAGATATTCCGCTCACAAGGTTCAGACATACATGGCGGCGGCCATCTTGAATTTCGACGTGGTGACCCAATTTTCAATAGGGTTCTTCCTCCTGCCTAGATACACCCACAAACCAGATTAGAAGTTGGTACTTAGCTTATTTTTCAAGATATTCCGCTCACAAGGTTCAGACATACATGGCGTCAGACGTACATGGCGGCGGCCATCTTGGATTTTGGCGTGGGTTGCACCCACACACCAAATTCGAATTCGGTCCTTCGCTTACGCACGTACGCACGCACGGACACACGGACGGAGGGGAAAACCATCGTCCCCCTTTCGCTCCGCGGTGCGACGGGGAACAAAAAACAACCAGAGGTGTATTGACAATACACAAAAAACAACAGCAATACACCTTAACAGGTATCTATCTCGACTGTATTGACAAAACATGCTCAAAGTGAACGTCCGAAACTGAAATAGTGAGAAGAAGAGTGATCAAGAGTTAGTATATCAATAAAAATGTCGACTGTAGACTGAAACATACTGTGGATTTCAGACGAAGCAATCCTTTTCATATTATCCGATCATAAAATGTCAACAATAGTTCAATGTCGGGCATTTTCATTGGCCCAGTTAAGCAATAGGTTCCATAATATTTGTTTTTCCTTTTGGCCTTTCCCACTGGATGAGAAGACAAGTTTTGTTGCACTAAAACACGGGATTGACATCAAACCTTAATATGATTGATAAGAGACAGTGACAATGCCAATAAGTCTGGGAGTGATCCATATTACTACGGTGACATATGCTATGATGTAAAATGTGTTATGGTTCAGAATTAAACACCACAAGAAGGCAATAACACAGCTTTGCTAATATGCAACGTGTTATCAGCAACAGGTCAGTGTGCAGTATCAGGTCATGACTTTTTACTTATTTAGAGAGTTGCAGATACAACAAGCTATCTATGTTCTATGAATGTCAAAGGTTACTTTTGCGGTATCAAATGGCTAAAATAATTAGGCAGGTATCTTTTTTGTTACCTCTGCCACCAAAGGTGGATGGAGGTTATGTTTTCACCCCTGGCTGTTTGTCTGTGAACAAAAATATCTCAAAGTTGTGGACGGATTCGGACGAAATTTGGCAGAGATGTAGCGTATGTGACAAGGACGAAATGATTTAGATTTTGGTGAAGATCCGGATCCGGCTACTAGAATTTTAAAGTGATTCTTCACCATTGGGGGATAGGGCCAAAAACAATACATAGCAGGATATCTCAAAAGGCTGTGGACGGATTTGGACGAAGTTTGGTGGACCGGTTTGGTGTCTGACAAGGACGATTCGATTAGATTTTGGTGAAGATCTGAATATGGATTCGGATATGAGAATTATTCAATTTTTTAAGTGATTCTTCACCATGGGGAGATAGGGCCAAAAACGATACATAGCAGGATATCTCAAAAAATTATGGGTGGATTTGGACGAAACTTGGACAAAGAAGAATCGATTCAATTTTTGTGAAGATCCGGATCCAGATCCAGCTGGTAGAATTTTTAAAGTGATTCTTCACCATTGAGTGATATGGCCAACCAGGCAGAGGTATGCTCTCTACTGAGTGCCATTCTAGTTTAACATCGATTTAAGTCTTAACTTCGGATTCTAAGGCTTATGGAGGAGCTTATATACACAACTCAAAAACACGGCAATGACATGGAAAGGTGAATGTATAACAACATGAATTAGGACATTTTGTAGAACATATGGGATATGGGATATGGGATTTGAACCTGGATTTACCTGGATAATTGGAAAGGGATGTTAGATGGAAATGCTGTATCAGGGCAAACACTAAACCAGGCTAAATGCTAAATTAGGCCTGTTTTGGTGTAGATCCAAATTTTACACCAAAAAACAGCAATGCTGTCCAGAGAGCCAAAAATAAATAAATAACTAGCGAATGCAAAGGAAACAGGTGCCATTGTTGGATTTATCCATTGGGTAATTCCAAATAATTCTGTGCATGAAATCATCAATCATGGTGAGATTTTTATTTAAAAAAAAAAAAAGGAAAACAGCTGGATGACTCATGGAGGTGAATGCAGTGCCACAACATGAAGTGGTCCATAAGCAAATATCAACTTAGATTGTTACATACAAAAAAGACAAAACAGAAAGTAATGCCAATTATGGTTGAGGCTGTTTTAGCTCAAGCAATGATTAATGGTGGAAGTATTATGATGTAAAAATGCACTAGTCTTGAATAGAATAGCTCGGTTCCTGACCTGCCTGATTGAAATAAAATGGGCTTTATTTAAACCATAAACTGTTGCTTATGGCTAGATTAATCTCTGCAGTAATATCATCAGAGGCATTTATAAGCAAAGGGATTCTAACGCTGTTTATGATTCATAAATAGCTGTGATTTTTGTTTTATTATGTTGTCACCCAGCTGCATTATCCTGTGATTTGGGTGTTTTGGTTCCTCTGGGTCTTTAAGGGTCTTTGGGGGTATTTTGGTTCTTTCAAAGTCTTTAAGGGTCTTTTGAATCTTTGGGGTGTTTTGGGTCTTCAGGGTATTTTGGGTCTTTGGGGTACTTTGAGTCTTCAGGGTCTTCTGGGTCATTAAGGGTATTTTTGGTATTTTGGGTCTTCGGGGTCTTTAAGGGTATTTTTGGTGTTTGTGGTATTTTGGGTCTTCAGGGTCTTTTTGGTGTTTTGGGCCTTTGGGGTCTTTAAGGGCCTTCTGTGTCTTTAAGGGTAGTTTTGGGTCTTCAGGGTGTTTTGAGTCTTCAGGGTGTTGTGAGCCTTCAGGGTGTTTTGAGTCTTCAGGGTGTTTTGGGACTTCGGGGTGTTTTGGGTCTTTGGGGTGTTTTGGGTCTTCTGGGTGTTTTGAGTCTTCAGGGTGTTTTGAGTCTTCAGGGTGTTTTGGGTCTTCGGGGTGTTTTGGGACTTCGGGGTGTTTTGGGTCTTCGGGGTGTTTTGGGTCTTCTGGGTGTTTTGGGTCTTCGGGGTGTTTTGGGTCTTCGGGGTGTTTTGGGTCTTCGGGGTGTTTTGGGTCTTCGGGGTGTTTTGGGTCTTCGGGGTGTTTTGGGTCTTCGGGGTGTTTTGGGTCTTCGGGGTGTTTTGGGTCTTCGGGGTGTTTTGGGTGTGAGGGGTGTTTTGGGTGTTAGGGGTGTTTTGGGTCTTCGGGATTTTTGTGTCTTCAGGGTCTTTTGGGTTTTGATGGTGTTTTGGGTCTTCAGGGTCTTTGGGGCCATTTGGGTTTTCAGGGTCTTTCGGATTATCTGGGCCTTTAAGGGTATTTTGGGTCTTCAGGGTCTTTTGGGTCTTCAGGTTGTTTTTGGTCTTCATGGTCTCTTAGGGTCTTTAGGGCCATTTGGGTCTTTTGGATCCTCTGGGCCTTTGAGGGTATTTTGGGTCTTGAGGGTCTTTTGGTTCCTCTGAGTCTTTCAGGATATTTGGGGTATTTTGGGTCTTCCGGTCTTTTAAGTGTTTTGGGTGCTTTGAGTCTTCGGGTATTTTGGGTCTCTGCAGTCTTTAAAGGTATCTTGTGGCTTCAGGGGTCTTGGTGGTCTTAAGGGTTGTGGGAGACTTAAAGGGTCGCCAAAGCTCTGAGGGGTCTCAGCAGTCTAAAGGGTCAAAAGGTATATTCCAACAGTGCGTAATTAAGAGTTCATGGACTGTGTTTTGGGTGTTAATTTTATTTGAAGAAGACGTTTTGGTCACAAATAACCATACAAACACCACCATACCTGACATGCATGTGATGAAATTTTCAATGACATTTCCAAATTGTATGAGGGAAGGTCAAGTTTAATGTAGACTTTTTATTAAATGGAAGAAATAATCACAGGCAAGTAGATGAAGCTTAATCTACTCCGCAATATATTCTCCTGCTGCAGGTGCAGACTTCCCAGGAGGCCTTTAAGCAGTCCCACAAAACAGGAATATGTCTTTCGAACGTATTCTTGTCTACTTCCCATCGATGCGGTAGTGCCTTGATGCCATCTTCAAAAAAAACTTTGGGACAGTTATGCAGCTATTTCTGGACACGTACTTTGACCTCTTCAAAATTCATACAACTGTTTCCACCCAGATGTTCTTTTAGTGGTCCGAAGAGAACAAAATCACAAGATGACACATCTGGATGATATGCTGGGAGATGCAGAACTTGCAGCCAACCTCGACGAAAGAGAAACTGGATATTTTTGAGGTCAAGGAGAAAAGAGAACATTTTCTCTCGACCTTGCACTAACCTAGTTGAATTACAAGTGAGAACGAATGATTGTTTCCACACTTCCAAACAATGACATCCAAACCTTCAAATAAATAGACGACTTCTTTCCCATTCTACGAACAGCAATTTCCTGAGACAAGTGTTCCAAGATCAATAAGACCTTTCAAACACCTCAAGTACCTCTCAAAACGTTTGCTTTAAATGCCATAATAGGATTTCTGTTGCGATCTCCAGTTAACTTCGTGCTGTTCAGATATCCATTCGCAGTTGTTACTATGGATGTTTGAACGGTCATATTGTTTCCCATTTGTATGCACTTTGCAAAAGGATGCTCAAAACTCAAAAATCATCGAAATTTCGGGTGAATTAAAGGAGTAAAATCCCAACACCACCATAAATCACAAGCTCATGCAGGTACAGGTAGAAGGAACAAGTATATGGCAGTTAAACTGAAAAAATGCCTCCGATGGAATTGATGATAAAATTGCCTGATAGATTAATCCGAGAGAATCACGGCAATGATGATTAAATTCTCAGGCGTTGGAAAAACCTATTATATGAGGGTCATTGAAGGACGACATGGACCTATTATTCTAAAAACCATGCGGTAAAGGGTAATTGAAGAAACTTCACCTATTTCTCAAGGTATTTCTGTGATACACGTCTGAATTTGTCCCATAGATGCGGTAGTGCCTTGGTGCCATCTGGCTAGAAATCTTTTGGACAGGTAGAAAGGCCACTTCATTACATGTGCATTGAAGTCTTCATCACTCGTAAACATAATCCTACCAAAGATGTTCGTTCAGTGGTGAAGAGAGACGAAACTCATAAGGTGACAAGTGAGGACTGTAAGCGGGGAGTGGGGATGATAAAGGATGGGGGGGAGGGGGGCTGATTGGGAACTTCCTCCACCCATCTTTATCCAGGTACTTTGAGGTCTGGGACAGTAGAGGTATTTTAGTGCCCTGTGCACTAAGCACTAAGCTTATTAAATGCAAGTCAGAATGAATGATCAACTTTCAAACAGTGATATCCAAATATTTTGTAACTTCACATTTGTAGTAATCTGGGGATTATCAAAAAAACAAGACCGAAAGTCTAACAGTGGCGTAGCCGGACTTGTAAAATATTATAAACCACAAACACACATGATTAGCTTTTTAAACAGTCGCTGATGCTGTTTGTAACACTAGGGCATTGCCCGTACTATATCTATATCTAAAATTATATCCCCCCCCTCTATTTACATGAAATGGTTTGGTCCAAAGCGAACGGCTTGCGAGTACGGTGACAATCCCCCCCCCTCTATTTACATGCAATGGTTTGGTCCAAAGCGAACGGCTTCCGGAGTTTGGTAAAGAAATCGCCATCGCGTGCACAAACGCGCAGGAAAGCGAATGAATCGCAAATTCGGTTTTATTAGTTTTAAAACATAGTTTAACGCCAACATAGTTTGCAAACGTGAAATAAATGAATACGCTCTCAAATGTGCCATCCGAGGCAGAGTGTGTCCTCCACGTTCGGCACACGCGATCGTTCGCTGCTCTCTGATTGGTTGAATCGTTTTTTGGACATAGCTCGGTAAGTAATTGTCCGATTAATATGAAACCTTGAAAAGGCACATCCTCGGGTCCCCAGCAATATACCTGGCAAGTTAAAAGTATATCGGACCCGTGGTTGTCGAGAAACAGCGGTCACAGACAAACAGACGTACAAACGTACAGACGTACAAACAGAGATTACTGGAATTATAGATAGATTAAACAAATCAATTTGGAGGAATCCAGACATCCGTGACGTAAGTTTTACTTACAGAACTGAGGGTAGATCTACTGTAATCTAGATTATACCCCACAAGGGTTGGGCACGTACGTTTTGTTGAAAGAGACGTAACGCCGATGCTTTTGATATTTGATGGTCGTTTTAACAATCGGTTTGTTTGTGTTTCACACTAAATGAAAAACATAAAGGTAGAGCATGGCGATTGTGATATATGACAGGTTCGACGATATGTTAGGCATGAACGGCATATAAATCAAAATGGCGGTGTGTGGAGTCATCGACCCTATCATGTGACCAGATCCTCAGCTCTGATTGGTATACATTTCAGGGGACATACATACGTACATACATACATACATACATACATACATACAGACGGACACACACTGTTCTAGACGGCTTTGCCCAATGGGCTACGCCGTAAAAATCTGACCAACAGATTTAACGTTTGCTGGAATGAACGCAATCGGTTACTCAACCATGGCTGCCAATTAACAGCCATTTTTATGCCTCCGCCCCCGAAGGTAGCCGGAGGCACTATGTTTTCGGGTTGTCAGTCCGTCCGTCCGTATGTCCGTAGGTCCGTCTGTACAGGCTAAACCTCGTTTTTCTCAGCAACCATATGCCCGATCGAGACGAAACTTTCAGGGTAGGAGTGACACCCATGCAGAATGTTTTTTATGATAATTGTGATGTCATAGGTGTTGTTGTATGGCAGCCATCTTGGATTAAATGCAAACAATTAAACAAAATATTTCTCGGAAAATTATCTTTCCGCTTAATGGAAAAATTTGAAACTTGGCACATTGGCACCACTATCAAGTACTTCCAATAGGGAACAAAAGCATGATAATTAGGACATCATAGGTGAATTGGTATAACCAGGAAATGGTGAAGATTGGCCAGTTATATCATTCAATGGTGAAGAATCACTTAAAAAATTGTACTAGCTGGATCTAGATCCGGGCCTTCACCAACATTGGGTCGAATCTTCCTTGTCACACACACAAACTGTCCAACAGGTTTCGTCCAAATCCATCCTTAACTATTTGAGATATCCTGCTATGTATCGTTTTTGGCCGTATCTCCCAATGGTGAAGAATCACTTATAAAATTAAATAATTCTCATATCCAAATCCTGGATAGCCTGGTGTTGGCTTAGCGGTTAGGGTGCCGGCTTGGGATCCTAGGATCCTGTGTTCAAATCCCGATCGATCGCTGAATTAACGCCAGGGGGGATGACTCAGCCTGTCATCCTTCCGAGGTCGGCAAATTGAGTACCAGTTCACTGGTAATTCCCTGTGTGTCGCAAGAGGTGACTAACAGGGTTGGCGGCAGGAAGGGCATCCGGCCATAAAACATTGCTTCAAAAAGGGGACCACGGTGCCCGAAAAAGGCCAACCCCCGCTCTGCTGGGAAAAATGGCCTCTGAAGGTGGTATATATCCAAATCCATATTCAGATCTTCACCAAAATCGAATATATTTGTCCTTGTCAGACACCCAACCGGTCCACCAAGTTTCGCCAAGTCCGTCCACAACCTTTTGTGATATCCTGGTATGCATCGTTTTTGGCCCCATCTCCCAATGGTGAAGAATCACTTTAAAAATTCCACGAGCCGGATCCAAATCTGGATCTTAACTAAAATCTAATCATTTTGTCCTGGTCACATACGTTACATCTCTGCCAAATTTCGTCCGAATCCGTCCACAACGTTTTGGGATATTTTGTTCACAAACAAGCAAACAGACAGGGGTGAAAACATGACCTCCATCCACCTTTGGTGGCGGAGGTAATTATATCTCTGAAACCACCTACCCTATCGATGCAAAATTTTACAAATATCTTATAACACCATTGTTGCATATCGTTTGAAAATGATGATGTCGTAGGTCACGTGGTTTGACAGCCATCTTGGATAGAAAATGAACCTTATCCGATCAACACGAACTTCACAAATGTGATTCCCTACCCACATATATGCAGAGTGTACATTTTAAAGGTCATATGTCACGTGTTGTGGCAGCCATATTAGCTTTAAGGCCGATAATAAAAAAAATCCCTTCTCTGAAACCTCTTCACAGATCGATGTGAAACCTGAGGTGTTTTCTGGAGGAGGACTGGTGAAAATGTGAGGCTTCAAAAACAGCTGAAGGGATTTAAATCAAACTTGTTTATTTTTAGGACAGTGAATGAGGGCATCTATCCATTGTGGGGCTATGCGAAGGCATATTGGCAACACAGTCGCATTGCTCTAGTTTTTATCAACTCACAGCCCCATTTTCAAAAACACACAATTTTGTGAACAACAAGAATCAACAAATTGTGCAGACAATTTCCTGTGAATTTCAGCTGGTTTGACGTTTTCTTCTTCACAAGGAACTTCAGGTTACACCTCTGCTTCCATAGCACATGTGACTATGTTAGTCACCATTTTGGTTTGACCCAGACTGCTTTGACAAGTACATCTGATTTACATCCTATGTAATTCGTTCAAAATAGACAATAGCATTGCTCAAAATCTCAGGATTTAACTATTATTACCCTGCGCTCGTGAAGTGAAAAGCGGGGTTAAGCGATTGGGTGGGTGCATACGTGTGGCGTATGTACGTACATGCCTGCATTTTTAAAATACGCTTTCTCAGTAAGCGTTGGTCCGATTGACAAGGAATTTTGCACCATAGGAGCGCCTCATTCTATAGAATTTTTTTTATTGATAACTAATAACTATGACATCAGTCACGTGGTTTAGGCACCATCTTGGAAAACATTTGTACCTCTATATCTCCAAAAATGCTACATGGAAAAAATTCAAACATGGTTCATTGTCAAGTACTCTTCATGCGGAATAAGCTATGTTAATGATGATGTTATCGTTGCCTTCATTATGACGTCATAATTTGACAAGTACAACACTTGATCCGATCAGTATGATTTTTTTTTTTCTCTCTGCAACTGTTTGTCTGATGGACATGGAATTTTCACCATAGGAGTGCCTCCTCTTGGAGATTTTTTACTGATAATTATGTCGTCATAGATTATGTGGTATAGGCGCCATATAGGAAAAACCAAAAAACGTTGCATGTCTATATCTTCGAAACCGCTCCATGAAAAATATTGAAACGTGGCTCGTTGTAAAGAACGCCGCATGGGGAATAAGTGTTAATGATGACATCATTGGTGCCTGCCTTATCATAATTTGACATCTTACTATAATTCACCAAATGTCCATCTGTCCGTCTGTTTGCAGGTACCGCAAAAACGGCTGAACCGATCGCAACGATATTTTGGGTGGGTAATCCTGGGACCCCCTGGAGTAAAATAGGGTATATTGTTTTTCCAATTTCAGCTTTGGCCTCCAGCATTTTCCGGTTTGGACTCCCACATAACATTATTTTCCCGGGTACCGCACAAACGGCTGCACCGATCGCTGCACAGCTGCATCTTACTGCACAGATCGCTTACATTCATTCATTCATTTAATGATCATTACGCTCATTCTTTCGCTCATTAAACGTTCATTAAACATTAAACGAATACGAAAATGAAAACGAAAAACATAACGAAATTACCTTCACACCGTATATCAAACACTACCGTGAACACAAACATCGTCACAAACGTTACGTTACGTAATTCAAACCGTGAGCACATCAAATATTGGAGAGCCCATTGCCCAAATTTGAAACACGATGGAATAATATTTACCGATATGAACAGTGATGTGGCTTTTATTGAAATTCTACAAATACTGTTTAGATTTTGATGATTTGCGTGTGATATGATTTAACGGATGTTTATATAAATCGTTTAAAATAAAAAGCCTTAAATTTCTGATATTTTGCCTTTTCATTTGGGCCTCCCAATTGAAGCCCCGCCCATAGGGCGTGTACTGTTGCTAGTAATTTCTAATTTGACATTATACATCATAATTTGACAGGGACAATGCTTAATCTGTTAAGTTTTATCTTTATTGAGTGTGATATACGCAACAATTATATTGGAGAATGTAAATTTATGATGTCATCAGCAATGATTTAAAAAACCCCACTAACAAACAGAAGAGTTGGCTCGTACCAAGTTGACTGCATAGGGTAAGTATTCTATGAATACCGTCTAGTTTTTACATGTTCTGGAAAAGTTAATGTAAACATTTATTTGAAGGAGTCATGGTCGACCACAATGAGATATGCATCTTACACTCAAGGAGGTGTAGAAGAAAGTAATATAGAAATACACAAAATCCAACCAGAAGACATCTTTTTAAAGATGGGAAGTTTCTTTGCACAGCAATATCGTCTTTGCATTGTGTCAGTTGCTGCTCATGGAAAGTGCAAAACATCTTTGACTTGTGATTGTTGTCATTCCTTGTCCAAATGTGTTTTTGAGATACCAACAAATTGCCAAAGAAAAACTACATGTTTAAAAGGGCTTTTCGGGGGTATAAAAGGAAGGAGGGCCATAAAGATGTGGGGGCGTGTAAGTTATCGGAAAACAGGCCAGCTTGGGTGACAAGTGTGGTTCAAAGAAGAGAACAACGTACGTAAGAGCTTGTGTGTAGTTAAAATATGGTGATATATTGAGGAACCGCTGAACGCTGTCAAGTAAAGTTGCAGGTTTGCTTCGCAGCTGCTGTCCATCGAGAAGGAGCAGCTGCAACAAATAATAGTAGGGGCAGAAAACATGCATCAGGCCATTAGGTTCTTATTTGATGCAACACAGTAAGTAATTACATCAGCAAAATAAAACATCATTGAGATTACTCGACTTTTCTTGAACCTTTTCATCATCCTGCAATGATAAAATTTCATGTATTATGTCATTATGAAAACTCTCTGAATATTTCAATGTATGAATCAACACAACGTTTAAACTCGTGCATGATCGGGGACAATCGATCTGACCTACTCATGAAACACAATTTTTAAGAAAGGCAATGGAAGCATCGCTTGGCTGAATAATGTAAGCTCTTAGAATAATATTGTGCAATGTTGAAGGCAATTTCCTTCGGCGAAGAGAGTTTATCTGAATCCATGTCTCATCATGCTGGGAACCCAAGTACAAATCTTGTAACATTAGATGTCCTTGTGATTCATGTAAAATTACTCATGTGTACTACTTTGTGTGTCCTCCATGGCCAAGTTCAAATCTCGTATTAGCAAAGAGAAATGGCCAACAAGCAAAATGCACTCTCATAAATATCGTGCTGGGAAGTGTACATGATGCCCAGAACGAGTCGTACATGGCGATAAGGGTATCGTTGGTTTTGACCTGGTGGTCAGTGGGAGGGTCGGCTCTGGTGCTGTGTTAAGAAAATCTGCCTTCAAGCGATCACCATGCCTGTGCTGCACCAACCCCAGTATCATCAACCATCCACATACAAGCTACCTACCATGCACACAAGCCAATATCCACATACCCCTCTATCTCCAATGCAACCAGGTACCTATCGATAAAAACCACCTTTAGAGGCCATTTTCCCCTGCAAGCGGGGGTTGGCCTTTTTCGGGGACCGTGGTTGTTGTTGTTTTTTTTGGTCCCCTTTTTGAAGCAATGTTTTACGGCCGGATGCCCTTCCTGCCGCCAACCCTTTTTGTCGCCTTTTTACGACAAGCAGTGAATTACCAGTGAACTGGTACTCAATTAGCCGACCTCGGAAGGATGACAGGCTGAGTCAACCCCCCTGGCATTAATTCAGCGATCGACCGGGATTCGAACCCAGGATCCTAGGATCCTAAGCTGGCACCCTAGCCGCTAGCCCAACACCAGGGTACCTATCTATATCAGGCCCAACACCAACTATCAGGCCCAACACCAACTATCAGGCTCAACTATCAGACGCAACACCAGGTACCTATCTATATCCTACTTAAACTTATCCACCCATTCTGCTGTCATTACCTTTCTGGGGAGACCATTCCATGCATTAATCGCTCTCCAACTGAAACACCCCCGCCTTAAAACTGTCATAACTCTCATCTTCTTTACCCTCAAGTTCCCAGGTCCTAACACTGTTCATACTGCTGAAAAACTCCTCTTCCGCTATTTAAACTCTTGCTTTGCGTTTTGCACTAAATAAAACAGGGCTGCCATATTTGTCCGAATGCATGAGTCCCAGTTACACGAGTCCTTTGAAGTGTTATGTATGAGTCCCAGTGCATGAGTCCCAGTTATATGAGTGAAAGTCCTTTGGGCATGAGACAGCGTAAATATTTTTTCCATGTACTGCTAAATGGAAGGTGCCAATATGGCGATTTGTGTTGTGCAGTGTTCAAGTATAAAATTCAACTGGAATAAAATAAAGGTTTTAAAGGTCGTAATAAATGTTAAAAGAAAACGTTTTCTCAAGTTTACCGCCATTGATGCGCCATTTACACCACCTTATTGAGCACGTTAAATTCGTACTCCCTGTCTCTTGTTAGTATCTTTTATGATGTCCCTAAAAACAGTAGATTTCATGTTTGGAATGACTTTCAATTTTGTTTGACTGCCAGACAGATTAAAACAGTTATTTTACTGCTCTCTGTGCAAGTGCAATCGGGCGGGATGAGAGCTGTAGGATTTGGCAAATTCAGAGCCAGGTTCGTGATAAACTGCAGGTTCGTGTTCCGATTCGTGATCCACAGTTTTAAAAATATTAAATTCAATTGAAAATAAGTATTTCCTCAATCACAGACGTCAGTGAACACAGACAGACAAAGTGAACAAATTGCTTAACCCCGCTTTTCGCTTCACACACATGGGGTAATGTCCATGTCAGTAAAAGCCGCTGCTGTTATGAATCGAAAGAGGAATATCGAGCTGGAATCAGATAACTCGCTTTGTGTGTTCTTCCAAACACCAACCTGGAAAACCTCCGATCTTCAACAGGTCAAGGTAGAAACCCAGTGACTGGGATTATACGTGAATTAAAGCGGCGGAGATTCAGAATTGGCTATTTTATTGGAAAGGATGAACAACATTTCAGACTGGAGCAATGTTGACATCAAATGGCATAGTTGTTGTTCCTGTGGATTCAACTCAGAAAGTAAGCGAAGACGTTTCACGGAAAAATGAGCAAAGCAACAAGACACGGGAGAACTCTTTTGTCCCGCCTCTGGAACAAACTCCCTCACTCTCTTCAATCCCACTCATCCCTCCAGGTCTTTAAAACAGCTGTTCACCACCATCTCTTATCTTCCCCCATCCAAAACCTTGATCTTTTCTACCCCCATTAATTCAACCCAGATCCACTTTTCTGAAATACCGACTTCTTTTCTGAAAGTCCTTGCAGTGTCCATGTGGTTTTTTTTTTTACCTTTCCCATCCCCCACCATTCCCCCTCCCACGCCTCCTCCCCCCAAGCCCTCTCCCTCCCACAGATCTCCCGATGTCCCTGCTCTCAAATGTTGTACTTGTGTGCTTCCCCCTCTCTCTCCCCATCTTGTCTTCCACTCCCTTTATTTCGTCTTATGTGTCCGTTTGTTTTTTTTTGTCATTAATGTTAGCTCATACACGAGCCTCGATCTTGTATAAAAAAAAAGTTTTGCGATTAAAAACAACGACATGGGACTTGACAATGAGAGTTTGGCATTCTGATATCATGGATGTTATTGCTGCTGAAGGAAAGTACCATTTCATGTGTGACTGTAGATCCAATGAAAGGTGTTAACGTAGCCAGAAATAGGATATTTGTAAAGGTAAGAAGACACCAGGAATGCAAACATCTACTGAGGATGCGTTTGAATTACATTTTGACCTAGAAAATTACCAGTGGAGGATTCAGCTGCAAACAAATATGAAGGAGATTAATATTGGCTCACCAACAGTAAATAGTGGTTGGATGGACACTGGACAGTGATGATGGTCTGTTTGGAGGTTGTTTGAACACGTCTTCATCTGTAGCAAATGCACGCTGAAAACTCTTTACATGCGAATGCAAAATGAAGTGCAAGTCAGCGGGTTGCAAATGCAGCAATTCTGTTCACATCCGCATCCCAGTGTGTGGTTGAAATGCAGACAACTTCCGTAACCCAGAGGGACTGTGCTCCCTTTTCGAGAGTGCAGAATGAATGTCCACCGAGATATTTTGTTGATGCCACTTGGATTGTTTGATTTGATGCATCAATAAATGTTGGTAAAACAGACATTAATTACCTCCGCCACCGAAGGTGGATGGAGGTTATGTTTTCACCCCTGTCTGTCAATATGTTTGTTTGTCTGTCCGATTGTGAACAAGATATCTCAAAAAGTTGTGGACGGATTCGGACGAAATTTGGCAGTGATGTAGCGCATTTGATAAGGATGAAATCATTAGATTTTGCTGAGGATTCGGATCCGGCTACTAGAATTTTTAAAGTGATTCTTCACCATTTGGAGATAGGGCCAAAAGCGATACATAGCAGGATATCTCAAAAAGTTGTGGACGGATTTCGACGAAACATGGTGGACCGGTTGAGTGTGTGACAAGGAAGAATCGATTCGATTTTGGGGAAGATCTGAATATGGATTTGGATATGAGAATTATTTAATTTTTAAAAGTGATTCTTTACCATTTTGAGATAGGGTAAAAAATGATACATAGCAGAATATCTCAAAAAGTTATTGATGGATTTGGACGAAACATGTTGGACAGGTTGTGTGTGTGACACGGAAGAATCGATTCAATTTTGGTGAACAATGTTACTACATTATATAAATTCTGTATTGTGATTTTCTGATTTAATCTGAGATACAAAACATAAGCTATTCACAAGGCGGAGGTATGCTCTCCACTGAGTGCCGTTCTAGTCTACTATATATATAAAAGAAAGTTTTTGTTTGTTTGTTTGTTTGTCTGCATGCGCTAATCTCCTGAACGGTGAAAGATAGGAGGAAAGCTCTCAAACAAAAAATGTCAGGACGGGCCCCGGGAAGGTTATAGGCTAGGTGGTGAGGCCGGTCGAGGCCGCTTCGGCCGGGCTGGGCCCATTTCGCAATTAAAAGCTGAGCTGAATCATCGTAGTCAATCTTCTACGGCCACGAGTAAAAGCTGAATTATAGTAGTGAATCTTCTACGGCCACGAGTAAAAGCTGAATTATAGTAGTCAATATTCTACGGCCGCGAGTAAAAGCTGAATTATAGTAGTAAATGCATTCAAAAAGAACCAGAAATGTCTGGACGGGCCCCCAGAAGGTTATAGGCTAGGTGGCGAGGCCGGTCGAGGCTGCTTCGGCCGGGCTGGGCCCATTTCGCAATTAAAAGCTGAGCTGAATTATAGTAGTCAATCTTCTACAGCCGCGAGTAAAGCTGAATTATAGTAGTAAATTCATTCAAAAAGAACCCGGGCAATGCCGGGTGCTTTCGGGTAGTTATTAATAATATCGTTATTGTCATAAAAAATATAACGTCACTTTAATTATAATAATTCATCAACTCGCAATGTTTGTTTTAGGCAGATGTTTTTTTAGAGAGATGGTAGACAACACGTTTTGTCCTGATTGTCACTTTTGTTCACCATCACAAAGGATAAACCAGAAGGCACACGTAGTCTCCCCTTGTTCGCTCATTCTGAACAAAAACACAATCGTTAAATGAAAACGCCACGATTATGGCCCACTCCTATTATGGCCCACTCCTATAATGGCCCATGTACGCATATCATCCGGGCACCCTATTATGTCACATACATTGCCATTATCCCTAGTTTTATTGATTAATTATTGATTGATTATTAGGATATTCAACAATCACTTTTGTATACATTAAGGCTAAATTGAATCAATGAAGGTGAACATGAAAAACACTTCGAACTATATTCCCGATGACTAGCCGATCATACGTATGAAGTTTTGCATCGATCTGTTAAGCGGTTCTGGTGAATATTTTTTACGTTTTTCTTTTCAATCCAATATGGCCACCAGACTACGTGGCTGATGACGTCATAAAATTAATTCTTCACTCACATTGGGTCGTAGATCAGATATATGAACTGTGGTAGTAGCTGCAGAAGAGGCACAGAGAAGATATTGCTCAATGGTGGGCCAAAGGTTGGAAATGGCTCGACAGAGTAGGATCATTAATCAGCCAGACTTGGATATGATTTTTTTATTTTTTATTTTTTTTGTATACAAGATCGAGGCTCGTGAAAGAGCTAACATTAATCACACAAAAAGACAAACCGACACACAAAACACAAAAAACAAGGGGAGCGGCAGACAAGATGGGGAGAGAGGGGGAAGGACACAAAAGAGAGGGGGAAGAGGGGGAAGGACACAAACACAACATTTGAGAGCAGGGACATCGGGAGGACTTGGGGGGAGGTGGGAGAGGAATAAAACATATGAACACTGCAAGGACTCTGGGGTGAATTACAGGGGGTAGAAAAATCAAGGTTTTCGATGGGGGAAGATAAGAGATGGTGGTGAACAGCTGTTTTAAAGACCTGGAGGGAGGAGTGGGATTGAAGGGAGTGGGGGAGTTTGTTCCAGAGGCGGGAGAAAAGGGGAATGAAAGAGTGAAGGTGAGCAGAGAGCCTAGACTTTGGCAGTTTAACCATAAGAGGGTTGCAGGCAGATCTTGTGCGACCTGAAGGAATATTGGGGGGACAGAGCACAGAGAGAGCTGGAGGAGCAAGGCCGGAGAGGAGTCGGTAGAAGACAGAAAGACCACCAACCTGCCTGCGGTGAGTGAGTGAAAGGCCCTCGGTGTTGACTACATCGCAGGAGATTCCAATGATTCTGAAAACTTTGGCCTCAACAGCGTGAAGCCGAGCAAGGTGTGAGGCAGGAGCACCAGCCCAGAGGGGGGAACAGTATTCCATTGAGCTGCGGATGAAAGCCTTGTATGTGGTGATGTGATGCCTTGTATGTGATGATGCCTTGTATGCCTTGTATGTGATGCCGAATAATGATGAGAGAGGAGTGCTGGAGTTGAGAGCTGGACATAAGATAAGCGATTGCTGTGTTGATCATGCTGGATATAAGGAGGGTTTAAGTCTTGAACTGATTCAAGACAAGGTTGTCGGACAGCTATTGGAAGATGAGATTGAGATCACAACTGATGGAGGCAACAGTTGAGAGGTGATCGGCAGCAAGGGACTGGGTGGTGTACTTTGATTTATATCTGGTGTAGGAGTGGAGGGTGGTGTCGTCAGCAAAATAATGGATAGGGTTGTTAGTAGCTATAAGGAAGTCATTGATGAAAATAATAAATTGGTAGGGTGAGATGACAGAACCTTGAGGGACATCAGAATTAATGTGGTGCGGATCAGAGAGGACATCATCAACACAGGTAGAGATATATTATCCAGTGAGGAAGCTGGAAAACTGGAGATCAATTGATATTTAAATCCATAAGAATGATGATTTCAGAAGATGGAGAAGATTGTTGGATTTGTTAAATACAGGTAGTGAGGTGATCAAAGAGCCGAATGTGATTGTCAAAGTTGGGAGAGCAGTAGAGGCAGTAGATTAATTTATTGAGATGAAGGAAAACGTCTGAGTGAGAGAACTTGAACATCAGGGTTGGAAAGCTCAAAATGGAGAAGATATGTAGCAGAGATATTGACGTGTGTGCAGGCACATATGCCAGCTTTGGAGCAGAAAATGTGGTCGAGGAAGGTGCTAGCGCACTGGAGGTGGGTAGTGGAGATGGGTTCAGCAATCTGAGTCTCCATAAGGAAGGGCAGTTCTGGTCAAGATGATGGTAGCAGATAGTAGGTAGGGTTGAGTTTTGAATGAAGACCTCGGATGTTTGCAAAGGAGAGAATGAATTAACTGGAGAAGTTTGTGGGTGCCACATATGATTGGCCCACATTTAAATAGTAAAATATTGATTATTTTTTGTTGAGATGTAGCATGAGAGAAAAAGCTGAAAAGAGGGGGTGATGGGCTTCAGGAGATTTTGCAGACAAACAAGGAGTGGCCCAGATAGCACCAGCCGTGAAAACTAGTGGCCCCGGAACTCCCAGAATCCCATGTTTGGTGCAACTGGCAGAGAAAGAGACCCAAGATCTTGCACCAGATGATGAGGCAGCCTCCCAGGGTTCTATACCCGGGTTCTGGCCTCCAGCTTTCTGGTAGCAAGCCTGTGGGAACACCGTCCTCAAGGGTACCCTCTAGCAGGCACTGCAGAACCAGGAATGCAACCCATAAGGCCAAAATAACTCCCTAAATTCACAAACATCTTATCTAGCAGCCTGCCCTAGGAGCTGGCAACATAACCAATGTTCTGCTAAGATCTCCTAAGGGATAGATGTTAGTACCGCCCCAGGTGGCTGTGAGAAGCCTACCATTCCGACATTTAAATTCTAAATTATACCAAAATTACCTTATTTTGTAATTTGCAGTGTAACATCCATCCCAGCATTAAACAATTAAAATAGATGTTATTTATCATGAACAATCTTTTGTAACAAAATATGCCATCAGAAGTTTTCTAAAGTGTTTATAAATGTCCTTCGCCAGCCATCGAGGATTAATGAGGGTAAAAATGATCATGGTTATGGATGGGGGTTGACTTGATGAAGAAATGAACGGCGATCTTTATGCCATGGAAGGAAGAGTTAGATTGAACAGACTGAGGAAGTTGGTTCCATTATTGAGAGAAAAGAGGAACAAATGAGTGGTGGTGACCAATGAGCATGGATTCTGAAGTTAAACCTGAAGTAGGTTACTGGCTCCTTGGAGTAACCTGGAAAATTGGAGGGGTGGGGTGAGAGATGGTGGGTGTCTCCTGTTTCTGGGAGGGCTTTCACTGTGCACTAACGGCCCTACAAACGGCCCGACAAACACCCGTGGACCATCTCAGACAAACAAATAATTATTGCATACGTCAAGTATAATAAAGATGATGGCACAGTGTGAAAATTGAATAAAATAAGATAAACTACAGTATTGTTGTGACAACCATGACATGATAATCATGAAAAAAAAAAAGGTTTATAAGTATATTATGCTAATCATGTGTCATGTATTCCTGACCCAAATCCTGCCCAAAACACTCTTGCCAACCTGAGTTGCTGGGTAATATTGCAACCACCTCTGCACGTGGGTGCTGAAGAGACCTGGATTAAGACAGCGATGTTGCAATGCTTGCAGTGCTGGTGAACCCTCTGGTCCTGCAGAAACCACCTCCAAAAAGGTGTGATTGAGAGCAGTTGAGTCACCGTGCGCGCGCTGGTGCTACGAAGGGAGGTACAACAATGAGGTGTTGTTGTTGTTGTACTCGTGTTTTTTTGTTTTTTTTTTGTGTACAAGATCGAGGCTCGTGTAGGAGCTAACGTTGATCACAAAAAGACAAACTGACACATAAAAAACATATGATAAAGGGAGCGGGAGACAAGATGGAGTGTAGGGACAACATCATTTTGTGTTGACAAATTACAGTCTTTGCAAATTGATATCCAAACGATGATGATCAAGCACTCGAGCATCACGTGAATTTTTTTGATGCATCAATGTACATTTTGCAAAAAAAAAAAAAAGTATGTCTGATGTTCCAAACAAGCCATGATTGATGGCTTTCCAAAATCAATCGAAGGCAATTCCTCCTGAATTGGATGCAGGTGCACGACATTTTTCGCAACACTCTATTAGGAATTGTCACATCCTTTATCTGACAATATTGGCATGCAATGCCACAACTCTCCAAGATAAAATCCTATTTACTGGAGAAATTAATCTCAAATGGAAAGCTCAAAATTACTAGACAATGAAATTTATTTTTATACTCTATTAGCTTGTTTGACATTCATATTTGAGCACAAGGCTAATGATACTGAGACATATGGTTCAAATCCCATACATCATAGTTGGTTGCTCATCCTATACTGATATCTCTAAGTTTTGTGTAAAAGTAGGCTCATGTCTTTGAATGTCCTCGTCCTTTAAGTGACGTGTGCAAGCTACGTCATTGTGCAAACCAGAGTTCAGTGTAAACATAAATAATGAATGCTCTATTGCTAATTTTAAATGAACTTCCCTGCATGATAGAGGGAGAGTAAAGTTAGAATTCCTACAGCAATAATAACTTCACTGTGAGGGGCAATCTATTAATTACATACACTTAGTGTGAAGTATAGATTGACCCGTCATTCTTGTACACACAGGTCTAAACCCCACACCATCCTCTCCTCCCAACAAATTTATTAATTACACATTGGAACCTGGTCTGCAGGATTTATCCCCACTTCTGACAGAACATCTGCAATTATTTTCACTTTATAACAGCCGAAAGTCCCCTAAATGACAGTAAAACTAAAGCTGCCATTATACATAACTTGCTGAAGTACCCGGTGTTGCCCGAGGAAATTCAATGAATGATGTATTTAAATATTTCCTGCATGACAAATTGGGGAATGTTGGCCTTATGCTTTTGTATGAATTACCAATCTTGGGCATTACAAAATGTGCTTGGATCACCTTCCCTTCTTTTAACTTATTTTGATTAATTTTATTTTTTAAATACAACAAAGCATTAGAACCTCAACATACGATCTTCACAATACATATTACTCGATCTCTCCCGTAGAAATCCCAAGCAGGGTATAAGAACATACTCACTTGAGGACTGAACATGGAGGTGTTATAATAAACCTGTGTAAAGCAATCTTTTTAATAGCAGGTACATGTGTAAACATGATAATAATTAATTTCGTTGGCAACAAATCACTGCAAACTCAACATACGATCTTCACAATACATATTACTCGGTCTCTCCTGGAGAAATCCCAGGCAGGTTATAAGAACATACTCACTCGAGGACTGAACATGGAGGTGTTATAATAAACCTGTGTAAAGCAATCTTTTTAATAGCAGGCACACATGTAAACACGATAATAATTAAAAATAGTTGGCAACAAATCAATGCAAACAACATACGATCTTCACAATACATATTACTCGATCTCTCCCGGAGAAATCCCAGGCAGGTTATAAGAACATACTCACTCGAGGACTGAACATGGAGGTGTTATAATAAACCTGTGCAAAGCAATCTTTTTAATAGCAGGTACACGTGTAAACACAATAATAATTAAATTTGTTGGCAACAAATCACTGCAAACTCAACATACGATCTTCACAATACATATTACTCGATCTCTCCCGGAGAAATCCCAGGCAGGTTATAAGAACATACTCATTCGAGGACTGAACATGGAAGTGTTATAATAAACCTGTGTAAAGCAATCTTTTTAATAGCAGGCACACGTGTAAACACGATAATAATTAGAAATAGTTGGCAACAAATCACTGCAAACTCAACATACGATCTTCACAATACATATTACTCGATCTCTCCCGGAGAAATCCCAGGCAGGTTATAAGAACATACTCACTCGAGGACTGAACACGGAGGTGTTATAATAAACCTGTGTAAAGCAATCTTTTTAATAACAGGCGAACGTGTAAAAATTATAGTAATTAAATTTGTGTTGTTGACAACAAATCACTACAACCTCATCATACATCTCCACAATACATATTACTCGATCGCTCCTGGGAAAAACACACCCAGGCAGTGTTTAAGATTTTAATTTTATGTTTAATCGTGTTGAATAAGACCAATTATCAGATTTTAATTTTCTATTTCTTGTTATCCAAACATATTCCTCGACCTACCTCTGGATAAAAGAGGAGGCCTTGTAAAGTTTGGTTGGATTGGTTCCTGCAGGGTCCGAATGCATAACGAACATACACACAAACAAACGCAAACATTCTTCTTTATATGTTAGATTGGAGTAAGTGCCTGCCGGTAAAATAATTTTTCCAACCAACTCTTACAGCAAATTGTTATCTAAAGAACACAAAACTTCACGAAAATACGGATTAAAAATATTGGTATTCATACAAGTAACCCTGGTGTTGGGCTAGCGGCTAGGGTGCCGGCTTAGGATCCCAGGATCCTGGGTTCGAATCCCGGTCGATCGCTGAATTAACGCCAGGGGGGTTGACTCAGCCTGTCATCCTTCCGAGGTCGGCTAATTGAGTACCAGTTCACTGGTAATTCCCTGTTTGTCGCTAAAGGCGGCAAAAAAGGGTTGGCGTCAGGAAGGGCATCCGGCCGTAAAACATTGCTTCAAAAAGGGGACCAAAAAAAACAACAACAACCACGGTTCCCGAAAAAGGCCAACCCCCGCTTGCGGGGAAAAATGGCCTCTAAAGGTGTTTTTATTTTATTTTATACAAGTAACCACTGATCTGATGTGGTGATGAATTGTTACGAGTACTCACCGGGGCATAACTTACCAAGAAGGATTCGATGAATCTCATAATTATTGACATTTAAGGCATCCACTTGAGCCATACATGTTCAAAGCCACCTACCATTACCTTTATGAAACTAGACTATCCACTCTTCAATCACACCCACTCAACTGTGTTGACAGCAAAAAGGTCCTGGAAAATTATGGCAGTGAAACGCAGCACATGGCTGCATTCCACTGTCTGTGGGAATATTTTCCCGCATGAAACTGCTCCCACCAGAAGAATATCAGCATACTTCAATTACCAGCAATTTTTATTCTATATTTAAATTACAATGTTGCAGTTGTAATGCTATCATTTCAAAAATAAGGCTGACAAATAAGAACTTGAATTTATTTAGTTATACGAAGAAGAATGGTCGTCTGCAGCTTTTGAGATAGTTAGGGCAGGGAACTGACAAAGATAAATCAAACAGATAAAGCTACCAAATACAGGATGTGGGATAGCAGGATCTATAAATTACAGGAGATAAGTTTGTTACCTTTATGGCAGCATTATTTATTTAACCAACCAAATTGGCAGGTACAAGACTCAGACATGATAGAGAGAAGTCTGATCATGGATGTTCATTGATATGTTTTCCCTTTTCTTGTGGTTTGGCTTCCAGATACAACTGAGATTTTTGACTTCAGTGGCAATCAGGAGTGGCATGCAACTGCCAACTCAAATATATATAAGATATACAAATAATTGGTGATAATAATAATATTTTTACTCTCCCAACAATGGATAGAGGCCCTCAATGACAAACAAGAGATCAGCACTTTCTCTCTAGCTTTCAATATAGTCTGGCATCGCACCTTAATCTCTCTAAACTCTCTGCCTATGGCATCCAAGGCCTACTCCACACATGGTTTGTTGACTTCCTATACTCTCGTAGCCAATGTGTGGCACTAAACGGAAATCCTTTCATCTCCTCTCCCTGCCAAGGCCAAAGTTCCCCAATAGGCCATGGGCCACATATGGTCCACGAGCATCCCCCCCACCTCTAAACCAAACCAACTTTTTTTGAAGCCCAGAGGAATACTAAACACGATTCCAAATGTTACCAAGAAAAATTTAGGGATGCAATGCCCATTTCGGCTCAACAACGTAGGGTACCCTCATAATTATGCCGACGCTCTCCGACGTCGACCGAACTTTGACTACTGATTATAATCTTCCACCAGAGGCCTCAAATAGCTCCTATTTCAATATATGATATACCAAATGAAAGATTATGAGCTGTTCTTTTTGAATATGTGGTAAATGAAACTATTGGGACAACTAGTTAAATAAACAGCTCTGCGGAACACAATAATTCAACCCGCGACTGCTTCTTCAATGAAATATTGGTATTTATTTCACAATCAGATTTTTTAACATTTATTTACATGGAAACTTTTCAATGTTGTATTAATCTCTTCATCGTGTATTACATTTGCTTTCAGGCGATACCTTCATATTTTTTCTAACAAGAGCCAATCTGAAATAACAGCCATTTGAATGTTTTAGATTCAACGTTGTGGAACGTTAACATGCACTATATTGAATCCAGTTATGCAGGCAATACCCATCGGCATGATCCCGTAATGTTTTTATATGCATTGTAATTAATTGATTCACTTATTAGATCACAAGAAAAATTGTCACTAGCTAGCAAAATCCAAATTTGCCACCAAAAGTGACATGACAGTGCCCTCTCCTACAACTATGGGGATTGTCACTAAAAGAAATGAATATGTAACCCATGCCTATTTTAGTTGCATTTCAGATTCATTTTCCACAAATGAATGTTTTAAATACATAGTTAAGATCTCTCCTCAATATGGAAGAAAACAGGTAACAACCATTTGAATTAATTAAGTTTAACTGCTGTCAATTTACATATTTAAGTTTTCTATTTGCAGATTATACTAATTATAAATAATGGATATCTTGATATATGGATAAATAACCCCTGTTATTAACTTAAGCAAAATAGTAACTGCTTTTTTAATTCTTATTTTATGTGTACTTTCAGATGCGAGTAGGACTTAGACTGCGATGCTGACATCTATACTTGGAGAACCGTGCATCTAACCATGGCTTCGACATCCCACAAGAAGCGAAAGCATTGTACATCTGACACGGAACCCATTTGCATCATACACGTACCAGGGCTGAAGTATGGACCAATACAGCTGATGACGAATGTAAAGGATCCGGAACTGAAGATGGAAAAGTTGAAGGAGATCAAGCGTAGAAGAATGGCTGAACCTCAAGATTCACCCTATCGACTTGAAGAATCATGCAGAAAACTACCTGACATTATTGAAGAAGTGCATGGTTTTCACCGGGAATGCTATCAACGTTTTACGATGAATCTGAACCGCTTAAAAGAAGCAGAAACATCATCTTTGCCAGAATCCCGATCAACCCGCCGATCATCTAGTGATCACATTATCTTCCATGCTGATTGTATCTTCTGCAGATCAGAAGCAAGAAAGAAAGTAAAAATCCAAGGCAGCTGGACAACCGAAGGCCTCATAGACTTTGAACGGGAAGGCTGGAAACATGTCATTGATGTAGCAGAGGTGCGAAATGATGAAACTCTCCTTTTACGCATCAGGGGGCATGACCTCTTTGCATGTGAAGCAAAGTTTCACAGGTCATGTCGAAACAGATACACACAGAACCCTGAAAAATGGCGAAGTGATCGACTTGATGAACAAGAGAGACAGCGTGAAGTAGAAAAAGCTCACCAGATGGCAATGGCAGAAGTGACAAAAGTGGTTGGCAAAGAAATTATTGCTGAGAAGAAAATTATGAAGCTATCTGTCTTGCTGAAGGTCTACACCAATAGGCTTCAGGACAGTCCACACCCGAATCCCAACTTCAGGAGCATCAACCTCAAGAAGAAGCTCGAGAAATATGATGCTTACCAAAGGAGCCTGGGATTTTGTCAAATGGGAGATTTCCAATCATACTTGGTATACAATACTCAAATTAATGTCGATTCAGCTGTTCGAAAAGCCTATCAATTAGCTTCAGAAGACACAGTTGCACTTGTCGGCACACAAATGCACCAGTCAATACAAGAGGCATACAATAACTCTACAGAGGTCAAATGGCCACCAACAGCTCAAGACCTTACCAACAACCAGATAGTAATTCCAGCAGAAATTGAACGTTTCTTACTCTATGCGATAACTGGCAAAGCAGTTCATACATCAGCAAGAGTTCATAGACTTGTTCAGTCAATAGGTCAAGACCTCTGTCGAGCGGCAACAAATGGATCATGGAAGCACCCAAAGCACATACTGTGATACAACAAGTGCATTCAGAGGGATAGGAAAAGTAAAGCCTATGAAAACACTGCTGAAAATCCCTCGATATGTTCCAGTGTTGGCACAGCTGGGTGATACTTGGGACATTCCTTCACAGCTTCTGGATGACCTTGAAGCCTTCACATGTGCCATCTATGGTAGACCAAGGGTTTTAAAAGTGGATGACCTGCGACTCCTCAGGATAAATGAGCTATGTGCTCGTGATGAGATACTAACGCCTTCACAAAACATCGACATGGCCACTTTACCTCCCTGTAGAAGAAGCTTGCTTCAGCACATTGCGCGAGTCAACTATCAAGTGGGAATCTGGAAACGAGCACATATCCCTAAACCTGATGTTCCGCTGGCACACAATGGCCACGGATGGACACAAACAGACGAGCATCTCGAACCTCTGTGGTATGACGGAACTATGTTGCCTGCACAACTCTCGGATCTAGCCCGTACCGTTGCTCCTGGTACAGTCAACGACGACGATAACGACGACGACGACGATGATGATGATGATGCACTCATGGCTGAGAACAGTACCCTGGATGGAGATGAAACAGACAGTGACATAGAATGAACACTAAATCATGTTTATCCATGTTTCAAATTTGTCTATAATGTAATTGATTAACCAGATGTGTTCCTGTGTTTTATGTTATATTTGATATGTATAATTCAAAATGAAATGTCTGTGTGTCTGTGACCGCCGATGGCTGTGGGCACCACACCCGGGCAAACGGCTTATTGGTGGGTGTGTGTGTGTGTGTGTGTGTGTGTGTAGGTGTGTGTGTTTAGGGGTGTGTGTGTGTGTGGTTTTTTTAGTATTGTGTGTGTAACAAACATGTTTAGCAGAATATGTGTACATTCTCTTTGTCAAAGCTTTGAGGGTTAAGCGATTTTTGGCACTATGTGATGGCCATATTGGATAGAGTCACAACTATTGATTAAAATAAATAAACATGTTTGCTTAGTATCTTGTATTCTCAACAAAAGAAATTTAAAATCAGTTTAGTATATATGCATATAAAAACGTTATGTAATATAGGTATTGCTGTGCAACTGGATTGTTAATATAGTACATGTTAACGTTCCAAAACGTTGAATCTAAAACATTCAAATGGCTGTTATTTCAGATTGGCTCTTGTTAGAAAAAATATGAAGGTATCGCCTGAAAGCAAATGTAATACACGATGAAGAGATTAATACAACATTGAAAAGTTTCCATGTAAATAAATGTTTAAAAATCTGATTGTGAAATAAATACCAATATTTCATTGAAGAAGCAGTCGCGGGTTGAATTATTGTGTTCCGCAGAGCTGTTTATTTAACTAGTTGTCCCAATAGTTTCATTTACCACATATTCAAAAAGAACAGCTCATAATCTTTCATTTGGTATATCATATATTGAAATAGGAGCTATTTGAGGCCTCTGGTGGAAGATTATAATCAGTAGTCAAAGTTCGGTCGACGTCGGAGAGCGTCGGCATAATTATGAGGGTACCCTACGTTGTTGAGCCGAAATGGGCATTGCATCCCTAAATTTTTCTTGGTAACATTTGGAATCGTGTTTAGTATGCCTCTGGGCTTCAAAAAAAGTTGGTTTGGTTTAGAGGTGGGGGGGATGCTCGTGGACCATATGTGGCCCATGGCCTACAAGGCTCTCTGGAAAAATCCTCTTTATATATTTGCTGATGACACAACCCTCTGCCATGACATCCCTCATCCTTCAGATCTTGAAGAGAGGGAAGGGCCCTCGCTTCAGACCACAACAAAATAGCAAGCTGGTCAAACAATTGGAATATGTCTTTCAATCCAGACAAATCGATCTCTCGATCTCTCTCTCTCTCAAGGACCTTCTGGCAAACCCTCCCATCTACATACATTCTTTAAAATCCTATTGAGGAAGTTCAGCAACTGAAACTCCTGGGTCTCACTATCAACCATGATCTTTCTTTGGCAAACCACACTTCAAACTTGACGCAAAAGCCAGTCACTGACTGATCATCTTACATTATGCAAAGTCCTTCCTTGGCACACATGAACCCCTGTCCACCTACAATGCCTTCATTTGCAGCATGATGGCGTACTACTCTCCCATCTGGGCAAGCACCAATGCCTCACACCTTCCTCAGCTTGACACCCTGGAAACCTAGGCCTTTTTTTTTTTTTTTTGTATACTGAATCGAGGCTCGTGAAAGAGCTAACATTTATTTCACAAACAAATCAACCAGACAAACAAAATATACAAAAAGAGGGAGCGGAAGACAAGATGGGGAGAGAAGGGGAAGCACACAACCACAACATTTGAGCAGGGAGAAGTGTGGGAGGGAGAGGGCTTGGGGGGAGGAGGCGTGGGAAGGGGGGTGGGGGGGGGGAGAGGTATAAAACACAAGGGGACGAAATTAGCGGGGGTAGAAAAGATCAGGTTTTGGATGGGGGAGGATAAGAGATGGTGGTGAACAGCTGTTTTAAAGACCTGGAGGGTGGAGTGGGATTGAAGAGAGTGAGGGAGTTTGTTCCAGAGGCGGGAGAAAAGAGGGTGAAGGAGTGAAGGTGAGCAGAAAGTTTTGATTTTGGCAGTTTAACCATAAGAGGGTTGCAGGCAGATCTTGTGCGACCTGTAGGAATATTTGGGGGACAGAGCCCAGAGAGAGCTGGGGGGGCAAGGCCAGAGAGGAGTCGGTAGAAGACAGAAAGACCACCAACCTGCCTGCGGTGAGTGAGTGAAAGGCCCTTGGAGTTAGCTTCATAGCAGGAGATTCCAATGATTCTGAACGCTTTGGTTTCAACAGCGTGAAGATGAGCTAGGTGTGAGGTAGGAGCACCAGACCAGAGGGGAGAGCAGTATTCCATAGAGCTGCGGATGAAAGCCTTGTATGTGGTGAGGAGCTCAGGTGTGCCAAGGAAGGACTTCGCACGACGGAGGATGCCCAGTCGGCGACTGGCTTTGGAGGCCAGATTTGAAATGTGGTTTTCCCAGGAAAGGTCATGGCAAATAGTGAGACCCAAAAGCTTGAGTGACAACTTCTTGGAGAGGATTATTCAGAAAGTGGATGGGAGGGTTGTCCAGTCGGTCTTTTCGGAGAGACATCGTAAGAGTGTGAGATTTATCAGGATTGAAAGACATGTTCCATTTGTTTGCCCAGTCTGTGATTTTGTCCAGGTCTGCAGAGAGTGAGGAGGCTGCAGACTGCCGATCTGAGGGATGAGGAATGGAGCGACAGAGAGTAGAGTCGTCAGCAAAGAGATAGAGAGGATTTTCAAGAGAGTCAGAGAGATCATTGATGAAGACCAGAAAAAGCACAGGGCCCAGAACACTACCTTGGGGAACTCCAGCCTGAACAGGAAGAGGAGATGAGAGAAACCCATTCAGGGCCACACGTTGACTATGACCAGATAGGAGGTCCGCCAGCCAAGCATGGAGATTTCCATGGATACCAAAGGAGGAGAGTTTGGTGAGCAGAGCAGGGTGCCAGACCGTATCGAAGGCACGTGAAATGTCAAGGGAGACAGCTCTAATTTCCTGTTTGGCGTTGAGGACCTCCATCCATTGTTGAGAAAGCAGAAGCAGCATGTCCAGAGTAGAGTGACCAGGTCTGAAACCAAATTGATGATCAGAGATCAAGCCATTGGGGAAGAGGAAAGATTTCATATCTGAAGCAATGATGGATTCCATGACTTTGCTGATAATTGGGAGAAGGCTGATTGGTCTGTAGTTGCTAGGATCTGTTTTTGCACCTTTTTGTGCAAAGCGGTGATGTTGGCTGATTTCCAAGCAAATGGCAGATGACCTTGAGCAAAAGAGAGGGTGAAGAGAACAGAAAGAGCGGAAGAACATGATTTTAGGACCCGTGGGCTGATGCCGTCAGGACCAGTTGCAGAATCAGAGTCGAGGGTTGACAGAAACTTTTCCACCTTGTCAGGAGGAAAGGACACAGAGTCCAGGAGCAGCTGGGTACGACTGGGTACGGTGAGTACAGAGAGGGATGGGTTTGGGACACAAGATTTAGAGGCAAACACAGAGTTGAGGCATTCAGCTTTTTCACGTGCGGAGTCAGCCATTAAGCCGTTTGAGGTGAGGGAGGGGATGGAGGGGGAACAAACACCAGAAACAGATTTGACCAGATGCCACCAGGATTTGGAAGAGGGAGACAGATAAGAGAGTTTGGTCTTGGGAAGAGTTCGGTAAGAGAGTTCGGTCCTTCAAGATTATTGGAATCTCCCTCAATGAATCTGAGTCTGTGGGGCATGGTCCTATCATTTTCCCATCGCAGACATGTCAGGAGTCTTTATCTTCAACTGCATCCTTTCTGGTCTTGCATGCACCCTCTGCTCTTTCGGTGCTTAGCCCGCCTCCTCTACCCCAGGTTTCTGTAGTGCGCATGTAGTCTAACATCAATCCCCTTCTGGTGAAACTCCCAAAATCTCGAATCACTGAGCACCTCCATTCATTTGTTCCTCCTTTTTCCTGCCTGTGGAGACAACCTCCACATTCTCTTCAATTTCATTTTTCCCTGCAAGTCTTCAAGACATGTGTTTCTTTTTTTTCTTTTTTCTTTTTGTATAGAGTCGAGGCTCGTGTAAGAGCTGACACATTAAACACGAAAACATGCACGCACACATAAAACATACAATAAAGGGAGCGGGAGACAAGTGAGGGAGAGAGAGGAACGCATACAAGCACAACAACAGTAGAGAACAGGTATGTCGGTAGATCTGTGGAAGGGAGAGGGCTAGGGAAGGAAGGAGGGAGGATGGGGGGGGGGGGGGGGGGTGGGGGGGGTTATACATGAAATAAACACCTTTATACATGGTATAAAGCAAATGAACACTACCAGGAATTTCAGGAAAGAAGTTGGAGATTGAAAGAGGTGGATTTGGGGTGTGTTGATGGGGTAAAAAGATCAAGGTTTTGGATGGTGTGGTGATTGTTGTCCCCCGTCGCACCGCGGAGTGAAAGGGGGACTATGGTTTTCCCCTCCGTCCGTGTGTGCGTCCGTGCATGCATGCGTGCGTACGTGCGTAAGCGAAGGATCGAATTCTAATTTGGTGTGTGGGAGCAACCCACGTCAAAATCCAAGATGGCCGCCGCCATGTATGTCTGAACCTTGTGAGCAGAATATCTTGAAAAATAAACCAACTACTCACTTCTAATCTGGTGCGCGACTGTATCTAGGCATAAGGAAGAACGCTATTGAAAATTGGGTCGCCACGTCAAAATCCAAGATGGCCGCCTTGCGTCTCCCACTTTGTCAACTCATCACTTCACCGACGGGGGACCTAGGCGTAACGCTTGTTATTATTAATCCATTGATCAAGAGTTGTGCTCGAACTCTGTTGTAGATAAAAATCAAGTTTAGAAGTCATTTGCAGCCAGTTTAATAAAAGCCAACATGCTGCCGTAAGAGACACTCCCACTGTCGGTAGGATGAGTCGAGTTTGTGTGTGTGGGGGGGACATATCTCTAGGGTTGGTGTGGGGGGGGTCATAAATAACATCCAAAGGTGTTTCGCTTTTAAAGTTAATTATTTGATTGGAGTATTATTTGACTATTTGGAAGTATGGTAATTGTATCCTGTGTAGATTAAGAAACATAAAAGCTGCCTAGTGTTAAGTTCATCTATCCAGGGGCCTTGCCATGCTGCTAATCTGATCGATTAAAATATGCATCATGTAATTTGAATAAAGTTTGTATACTGAATCGAGGCTCGTGAAAGAGCTGACATTTACTTCACAAACAAATCAACCAGACAAACAAAATATATAAAAAGAGGGAGCGGAAGTCAAAATGGGGAGAGAAGGGGAAGCACACAAAAACTTGAGAGCACACAACATTTGAGAGCAGGGAGATGTGTGGGAGGGAGAGGGCTTGGGGGGAGGAGGCGTGGGAAGGGGGGGGGGGGGGGAGAAGTATAAAACACAAGGACAATAGATTAACTATGAATTTATATCATGTATAATAGTAGATGCCACATAATGAAATAGGTTTTAATTCTACACACTGCAGTCAGCCTTCTTGGTAACGTCAGGTGACAACCAGTCTGCCATCCCAAGATTGTCTTTTGATGGCAGGCAGTTTGCTGGAGGCCTCGACAGGGGTGGACATCATATTTACAGTTAATTTCTGGAAAACTCGTCCCTTGGGGGAACTTTGTTGTCTCGGTAACCGACTGTGGTCTTCTCATTGGCTGGGTTTCTCCAAGGCCCCGACTTCATGAAGCCACTATTGATACATCTCCTCAAGGTCTCTTGGCCCCTTCTACACCCACCCTCCCCCCACCCCCACCTCTGTACTTTCAAATTCACCCCATTCACCCAAATTCACCACCCTTCTTGGTTTGGAAAACACTATATAATGGGCTCTGTCACAAGGAATGGGGAGAGAGAGGCTGGTTGTATTGGGTTTGTAAATTTCTGTACTTGAGTTATTTACTTGATGTTTTGTATTGAAAGCCTTATCTCTCGAGCATTACAATCTTTACATTGTAAAAACACGGAGAGGACAATGTATTATTTCCACGACAATTTATGTCGACCTAATATATCTATCTATAATTCCATTAATCTCTGTGTGTATGTGTGTTTGTATGTGTGTATGTGTGTATGTGTGTATGTGTGTATGTGTGTATGTGTGTATGTTTGTCTGTGACCGCTGTTTCTCGACAACCACGGGTCCGATATACTTTAAACTTGCCAGGTATATTGCTGGGGACCCGAGGATGTGCCTTTTCAAGGTTTGAAATTAATCGGACAAGTAGTTACCGAGCTATGGCGATTTCTTTACCAAACACCGCAAGCCGTTCGCTTTGGACCAAACCATTTCATGTAAATAGAGGGGGGGGGGGTTCTGTGGTCGTTGCGAATGGACCAAACCATTCATGTAAATAGAGGGGGGGGTTCTGTGGTCGTTACTGCCACGTGGTTTCAAAGTTTTTTTTTTGTTGTTGTTGTTTGCACGCATGTTTTTTTGCACCCACGTACGGGCACACCCTAGGATGTTTACACACACACACCCCTACACAAATTTTTTTTTTTTTTTTTTTTTTGGCAAGGAACGGGCACCCACGTACGGGCACGTCCTAGCTTATATATAGTACGGGCATGCCCTAGTATATATAAAACACAGTTTGTGTGTGTGTGTGTGTGTGTGTGTGTGTGTGTAATGTTACCGATAGACTCCTAAACGGAGAGGCTTACGTGCTTGATATTTGGCATAGACATGGCCATTGAGCCTGGGACGAACATGGCCGAACTCAAAATATTTGACGATCCATATTTTTTATTCATATTTACCTCAACGCATTTCAGTGCACGGAATCAGAGCAGGTGGGCGCTGATTCGCTCAGAGCGATCACGTGATGACGCTATGACGCTATGAACGCTATGACGCTATGAAAAAAAAAATCGCTATGACGCTATGAAACGCTATGAACGCGATGACGCTATGACGCTATGAAACGCTATGACGCTATGAAACGCTATGGACAATATGACGCTATGAAAAAAAAATCACTATGACGCTATGAAACGCTATGACGCTATGAAACGCTATGAACGCTATGAACGCTATGACGCTATGAAAAAAAAAATCGCTATGACACTATGAAACGCTATGACGCTATGAACGCTATGACGCTATGACGCTATGACGCTATGGAAAAAAAAATCGCTCGCTTTACCAAGGGGCTCGCTCTCCCCCCGTTCCCCTCCCCTCCCCGTTCCCCTCCCCTCCCCTTCCACCTCCCCCTCCCCTCCCCCGCCCGGCAATGCCGGGTACTTCTGCTAGTAATGACATAATATAATCCAAGACAATGGGGGAAGATAAGAGATGGTGAACCATCTCTCTCTCAGTCGAATCTCAGATCTAGTCAGTCAGATCTAGTCTCAGTCAGTCAGTCAGATCTAGTCTCAGAACTCTCTCAGTCGATCGAGGGATGATCAAAGTTCGGAGATGCCATATTTATGGAGACGAATGGCGGCTTATGGCGTGAATATCAACAGAAGCATTTCACTACTATATCTTTGGAAAATCAGTAGTGGTATATAATGACCATAAACCCCTTGAGGAAATCTTCAAGAAGCCTCTCCTATCTTCTCCCATGCGTTTACAGCGTATGTTGCTCAAGCTTCAACGGTATGACTTGGAGGTTAACTACTGCCGTGGTTCTGAGATGGTGCTCCCTGACACATTGTCCCGTGCACCTCTACCGGACACCGACTCAGAAGCTGGGAAAGACCTTGAGCCTGTGAACATGTTCCAGTTCCTTGCGATCACGAGTGGGAAATACCTCGAAATCCAGGAAGCTACTCTGAGTCAAATGAGCCTTCTCTGCGGTGTCATTGCAAGTGGATGGCCTGACTCACGAAAGGAAGTCCCAGCACAGGTCCGTCCGTACTTTGACTCCAGAACGCAATTGGCAGTCTCAGACAGTGTTGTCTACAAAGGCATGCGCCTTGTCATCCCGCCAAGCCTCAGACCCAGAATGCTGAGCTTGATTCATGAATCGCACCTTGGAGTGAACAAGTGTAAGCAGCGTGCTTGCGAGGTCATGTATTGGCCCTCAATGAACTCTGACATCGAAGAAACTGTACGGAATTGTTGCAAGTGTGCAGAGTATCAAAGCGCTCAGCAACGGGAGCCTCTCTTGCCGACTTACACGCCTGATCTTCCATTCATCGAAGTTGGAAGCGACGTTTTTGACTTCGAATCAAAGCAGTATTTGCTCACGGTCGATTATTACTCCAAGTTTGTGGAGGTGGATTGCCTCAAGGACATTACAGCTCGCTCTGTAATTGAAGCTCTCAAGCAGCAGTTTTGTCGACATGGTATTCCAGAGAAGCTGCGAAGCGATTCCGGAAGTCAGTACACGTCAGAGGAATTTTCTCAGTTTTGCAAAGAATATGGCATAACTCATGACATTGTGTCCCCCAAGCACCAACGTGCCAATGGAGAGGCAGAAAGAGCGATCCAGACAGTGAAAAGGCTCTGGAAGAAGTCAGCAGATAAGTACTTAGCCCTGCTAGACTACCGCACCACTCCACTTGAAGGAATAAACTTGTCCCCGGCTCAGCTCCTAATGGGAAGACGCCCCAGAAACACACTGCCTTGCAACCGCACTCTTCTCATGCCTGCGCGGTATGACCATCACCTTGTGAGATCACGCCTTGACACACAGAAGGAGAAACAAAAATACTATCATGACAAGCCATCTATGTCAGACTTGCCACCGCTCCAGCCGGGAGACAGTGTTAGGATGTTGCCAAACCCGGAGGCCAGGCATTGGATTCCGGCTGTAGTTGAGGCGCGCCACAACAGCCCCCGGTCATATTTGCTGAGGACCCCAAACAATGTGTACCGGCGTAACAGGCTCCATCTCCGCAGAGTGCCTCATTCAGCCAATGTTGGCCCGGTGGGAAGTCAGCCACTCTCTCGCTTTTACTCTTCCCAGGACATGAGGGACTTCCCTGATCCCACCACTCAACAGGACACCCCAGTGGGGAGCTGCTGCAAGTCCCCAAGTCCAAGTGAGCAAGCATCTGAATCCCAAAGTCTCCCAACAGTGTCATCGCCTCGAGCCACTGCATCTCCCAGAAATACCAAGTTCATCACAAGGAGCGGCAGAGCGGTTAACCCTCCCAGACGTCTGGATCTTTAAATTTAAATCAATTGATTCACGTGATCTGAATGTGATGCTGTTTGTTAATTAATTCAGTGTAAGTTTTACTTTATAGAGTTATTTGCTTTGCTGGTTTCCTTTAAAGTGGCTTCCTTGAAAGAAAGGAGGATGTAACGTATTATTCTGACTTGTATTTGCATTGTTGTTGTGGTTTATCGGACGCGCTTATTCGTCAGACACGAGTGAATCATCACCGCGTCAATAAACGCGCTTTCCGCTTCCGGCACGATGGAGTCTGCTTGAGTTCGTTACAAGCTGTTTTAAAGACCTGGATGGAGGAGTGGGATTGAAGAGAGTAGGGGAGTTTGTTCCAGAGGCGGGAGAAAAGAGGAATGAAGGAGTGAAGGTGAATAGAGAGTCTTGATTTTGGCAGTTTCACCAGAAGAGGGTTTCTGGCAGATCTTGTGCGTCCTGAAGGAATATTTGGGGGACAAGCCTGGGGAAGCTAGGCCGGAGAGGAGTTGGTAGAAGACAAAAACACCACCAACCTGCTTGTGGTGAGAGAGTGAAAGGCCCTCAGAATCAGATTCATCGCGGGAGATTCCAATGATTCTAAAAGCCTTGTATTCTACAGCGTGAAGCCGAGCTAGGTGTGAGGCAGGAGCACCAGTCCAGAGGGGAGAGCAGTATTCCATTGAGTTGTGGATGAAAGCCTTGTATGTGGTGAGGAGCGCAGAAGTACCCATGAAAGAACCGCACAATGGAGGATGGCCAGTCCGCGAATGGCTTTGGAGGCCAGCTTGGAAATGTGGTTTTCCAAGGAAAGATCATGGCAGATAGTGAGACCCAAACGCTTGAGTGACAGAACTTCTTAGAGAGAATTGTTGAGAAAGTAGATGGGAGGGTTTTCCACATGGCCTTTTCGGAGAGACATAGTGAGAGTGTGAGATTTGTCAGGATTGAAAGACGTGTTCCACATGTTTGACCAGTTTGTGATTTAGTCCAGGTCTGCAGAGATTGAAGAGGATGCAGACTGCTGATCTGAAGCTTGAGATATGGAGTGGCAGAGAGTGGAGTCATCAGCAAAGAGATAATGAGGATTTCCAGAGAGTCGGAGTGATCATTAATGAAGACCAGAAAAATCACAGGGCCAACATGTTCACCACCATCTCAGATCATCCCCTCTCCAAAATCATATTTTTCCCCCCCATTGGCCCACACCCCACCCTAAAAAGCCCACCTTTTTCCAAATTTCCAGTTTTCCTCCTGAGAGTTTCCCTCTGTATGTATCTTGTCCACTCCATGCATGCTCCTTTACCTACTCCTCATTCCTCCCCACACATATTATTTGTCCAAATGTCCCTGTATTTCATCGTTCAACCCTGCTATTGGTGTTTCCCCCTTCTCGCTACTGTTCCTCTTGTTCTGTTATGGCCTGATCCTTTCAGTGTTCTCGCTCGTCCATGAGCCTCGACTCCATGGACAAAAAAGGGAATATTTGGATAAATGGGCCTTTCAGTAGTTATTTCTTAAGCCGCATTGATGCTGTGCATTGTATAAACAGACAATGGAAGTGTTGTCGACATGATAGATCAATTTTGTATTCAATTGTTGTTGAATTTTCTGTGATGAAGTTTCAGGTGGCGGAGAGGTAAATTTTGTCTTTTGTAGATGGTATGTAAGTATTAGAAACAAAATGTTGATATTGAAGTGAATGCGTTTCATATGCATGATATCCAACCAAACCCATGTTAACATGCTTAGCTTATGGCTGAAGGAAAATCACTCAAGAAGAACATAGTTTATCCATCACTTTTGACAACAACCTAACTGAACTTATTATGTGTGCAAATTGGTGTTATATTTTCTTTTCTGCAAAACAAGCAACATCAGTATGGCTAGAAAATCAAAGGTGGGCGGTCCGCTTCGAAAGTCCGCTTATCCGCTTATCCGCTGCAGCGGACTAACGTTTTCGAAGCGGATAAGCGAATCGGAACAACCCCCGGAAACCGAAGCGGATAAGCGTAAGCGGACTACCGAAAAATTAAAGCGCATCGCGATTCGCCAAATCAGCTGTTAGCCTGAGCCGTTACTCTAGAATTGTGAATATTTATTTAAGTGAATAATAAGTGAAAACTGAATATTTTATTGGACGCTAGAGCGGCAATAACGTCAAGATGGAGAGATTTCTGACTCTCCAGCCCAGCGGCAGTGCCAGGGACAGGCACACGAGCGACGCAAACCAGCAGTCCCAGCACAGCGACATCCACAACCCGGCGGTCAACATGATGGGGGACGTCGAGGACAGTCAGGAGATCTGCGCCCTGAGTTCCGTGATGCTTGGGTAACTCTATTTCTCAGGCATAACACGCCGCTCCCGAGCTCTGCCTCGGTCGAGCGCGTGTTCAGCTACGGGTCGGACATCCTCAGGCCTAAGAGGTCGGCCCTGGCTGCACCGAACTTCGAGGCCCTCGTCTTCATGAAGGGCAACCTCCAAATCCTCAAGAAGGCCCACGAGGTGGAGGAGGAAGACGAGGACTAGTCAACAGACTGCTAGTCTGTTGACTAGTAGACTCTCTTGTCAAAGAAAGGACGGGCAAATTGATTTTTCTTTAATGTAACTTGCATATATTAAAATTATATTTAAATTAACTGTAGAGTAGAGTCGAGTCGAGTGGAAAACTTTATTTCAATAAATTTTGAATAAATTTTATTTAAATAAAAATGTATTTTTGATCTTAAAAGCTTTGTTTGTCTTTGTAGTAGTTAGAAATGGCTATTTAGGCTTAAAAAGCATTAAATTCCCTTTAGAAACGTCAAAAATCGCTTTAAAAACGTCGAAGCGCTTTTAAAAAATCGAATCGAAGCGGATAAGCGGATAACCGGTAAGCGGACTAAGATTTTCGGCCGCTGAAGCGGATAAGCGAATCGGACTACACGGGCTGGCGGAGCGGATAAGTGGTAAGCGGACTTAAAATTTTCCGAATCGCGCCCACCTTTACTAGAAATGTTGATAGGAAGACCGACTGTAGGAAAAAACTATCAAAGTACTGAGGCTATCCAGGCAAGCATGGAAGAGAAGACAAGAGGAAGAAAAAAAAGAAAGATGTATTGTCATGACTTTCTTGTTTCTTGTGTTACGTGGTCCCCTCAGTGCATACCAGGTCTCGGTGACCCCCGGACCGTGAGAGGACCTTCGCCAGCAAATAGTATTATATAGGCGCATTCGCCACGCAATCCATAGGAATTTCACCCAGGAGACAACTGATGTGCAAGTATATATTTCCCAATGGTAATGATACCAAACACTTTCAAAGACACAACCACGGAGATGTTCCCCGAGCAATCAACACTACACAACCAGGCACAATCAATATTACAACCATGTGAACTCATCTACACAAACTCTAAGATGGCCATCTTAATCTTATACATTCCTCACGTGAGCCCCACTCCTGACTCCCTCCGTGGTCAATGTCTCTCCTCTCCGCACACGGGCGGTTGGACGAACCCCGGGCGGACGTGCTCCCAACGTGCAGTCTCGTACTGGGGCCGCGGCTGCAGCGCACCTCCTTGCCAAGCCACGGGGCAAACCCAGCGCGGCGTCCAACGGGCGCGAGGCCCCAAGTGCGACCCTTACGCGTCCTTGTAGATGGGCAAAAACCCAGCGCGGCTTCCGACGCGAGCGAGGCCCAACGTGCGGACCCGTACGCGCCTTTGTAGACGGGGCAAAACCCAGCGCGGCTTCCGACGCGAGCGAGGCCCAACGTGCGGACCCGTACGCGTCTTTGTAGACGGGGCAAACTGTCCCGGACGCTTGGTTTCGTGCACGAACTCACGGTGACTGGACGTGTCAAAAGGTATTTACCGCCCAGGTAACTCCTCTCGCCAGACGTTTCGAAACGGCGCGTTTTCCACGCAGCGCAAGGTCGCTTCCACCTTTTGTCGGAGCGGGGCGAGGAAGAAGAAACCTTCCTTTCCCTCGTGTCTTTTCTCCTCCGTTTCCCGTCACTTCCGCTTCCGGCCACTTCCGTTTCCTGCCACTCTTTCAGAAGGGCTCCTGACCCTCCAACCACAACAACTACACAACAACTTAATATACTACACACGGAAGCAAACACCTGCATGGTAATTCCCATACATTCACATAAATATGTAACACTCCCCCCCTTCAAGAAAGAAAGTTTGAACCCAGCGAAAACTTTCTTTGCCGGCCAATTTGGAGAAACAAACCAGATAACTCAACCCCCCCACATTATCAATTCCCCCCGGGCACAGTTATCACTTAAAAATAAAGCCAGTTAAGCCACTCGATAGCACTTTTCCGGGAGGCCAAGCCGAGTATTCACTACATGGATGCCTTTAGGAACGCGGAGTTCACGGTTAGTCCGTGCAGGAAAGTTCTCTACATGGGCGCCTTGAGGAACGTGGAGTTCACGGTTAGTCCGTGCAGGAAAGTTCTCTACATGGGCGCCTTTAGGAACGGCGTTCACGGTTAATTCGTGTAGGAATCTTGGCTCGGCGGCTCCGCCGCCTTCAGTGCTTCCACTTCTCAGAACGTCCCTAATAATTAGGGTGGGACCACTGGTCCCTGTAGTCCCCTGAATACCGGTCTTCTTCTCGGCCACTACTTTGCCAATTCTTCCTTCGGGAGCGGCCGTAACTCAGGGAGCCTCCATAATAATATTGACTGCGGCCACCACCAAAACTACCGCCCAGTTGTCCTCTCCTGTAGACCTCTCGACGCCTACGAAATGCCTTCCCTACTGTTATGGTCCGACCCTCCAAATCCTTGCCATTCCAATTCTTCTCTGCCTCTCTGGCGTCTTTTGTGCTGGCAAACGTGACAAAGCCGAACCCTCTTGACTGTTGCGTTTCCCAGTCTCTTACCAACCGCACTTCCACCAGCGGCCCATATCTGTTGAAGACAGAGGTCAGAACTTCTTCCTCTGTTTTGAAGTTCAGTCCCCCTACAAATAACTTGGCACTTTTGTCACCATCCCGAGCTGGTGTGGTGTTATTTTCCCTGCTGGGCTCTTTCTCAACCCTCAGGTTACCATAAACTTGACCCCCGGCCAAATCATTCCCGAGAACCACAGATACACCCTCTACAGGAAACGTGGCTTGTAAACCAACGGTGACCGGTCCTGACACCAAATCGGACTCCAACTGGATGACCTGAAGGGGAGCACTAACACCGCCCCCGATCCCCTGTAAACGAACACTATCCCCCGTTGCCGTCTCCTCGGACCATGGCAAAATGCCTTCAAGCATTAAAGATTGATGGGCCCCTGTGTCTCTCAATATCCTAACCGGTCTCCGGTTAGTCGAGGCTCCATCCAGTGACACAAACCCCTCGGAAACAAATGGTTGGTAACCCTCTTGATGGCGATTTCTTACGCTAGCCATCGCATTCGGAGTTGTAATAGTCGGACTCCGCTCTGGGTTGTCCCTTTTCATGAGGTAACAACTGGACATCAAGTGTCCAGGTTTTTTGCAAAACGCGCAAGTAGGCCCGGAGGAAAAACTCGGGGTCTGCCTCGGGCCCCCCGAACTATAAGTTTGTCTTGGGCCCGCATCCCTCTGATTTCGAACCGGTGGGGTATCATAGTTGTCCCCATAATCATCTCGAGGCCGCCGCCATGTATGGTCGTTCTCCGCACCTGCTGTTCCCCACCTCCCCTGCGGAGATCTAGGCGAGGAGTTAGGTTCGTGGACCCCTATTCGGTGGGTTAAGGCATAATCATCTGCCATGGTGGCTGCGTCCCACAACTTTGGTACCTTCTTTTCCTGCAGGTACACTTTGATGTCCTCGTGGACACACTGCTGGAATTCCTCCACCAGGATCAAGTCCCGCAATGTCTCGAAGTCTTTCCCGACTCCTTTTGACTCACACCACCGATCAAACATGTTTTCTTTCACTCTGGCAAACTCCACATGGGTCTCACTCTCCCTCTTCCTGGCATTCCTGAATTTTTGCCTGTAAGCTTCCGGAACCAACTCATAGGCCTTGAGGATGTGCTTCTTCAGTACCTCATAATCTGCACATTGGTCCATTGGTAGCGCCGAATAAATTTCCTGAGCTTTCCCCACCAGCACACTTTGTACGAGTATGGTCCAGGCCTCCTCCGGCCAGTTTAATTGTCGAGCCACTTTCTCAAAGTGTGGGAAGAATTTCGCGACTTCCTTTTCACTGAACGGTGGAACCAGCCTCACATGTCTGCCCACATCCCAGGTTTTCTGGTGAGGTGTCGACCCCGTCAGCAAGGGTGGTGCCTCTCCCCGTTCTCTCATTAACTCCAGCTCCTTGACTTTGATTTCTTGCTGAAGCTCCATGTCACGTTCCTTTAATTCCCTTTCCGCTTTTCTCTCCTCTGCTTCGAGGTCCCTTGCAGCTCTCCTTTCCTCTGCTTGTTCCTTTTCTCTTCTTTCCTGGAGTTCTCTTTCCACTCTCCTTTCCTCTGCTTGTTTCTCTTCCCTCCTCGCTTCTGCTTTCCTTTCTTCTTCTTTTAACCTTTCCTGGAGTTCTCGTTCCACTCTCCTTTCCTCTGCTTGCTTCTCTTCTCTTCTCTCTTCTGCTTTCCTTTCTTCTTCTTTGATCCGTTCCTGGCTCCGTAATTGCAACTCCAGTTTCCGGAGCTCCACGTCTTCTGGTTCTTCGGGTAGCCACTCCCAGGCTAACTCGTCCCATGTTCCTAATCCCACCATAGATTGTATCACCGTGGCCTGCAACTCTGCCTTCCTCAAATTAGTTCGGACCTCCAAGTTAAAATGTTTGGCCAATTTCAAGAGATCCGACTTTAGCAACGCTCGGAACTGTGCCTCACTCGGGGTTACCCCAAAGTTCTGTGCCACAAACGCCATGGTGCCTATCGTTAACACCTGTTAACCTTCACCCAAGATTTTACCCCAATTTCTCACAAAAAAAACAATTACCAATTAATAATTAATTAATAAATTTTAATTACCAAAAATATTATTATTTTATTATTTTATACACTTTTAGATCCCGGACGTAGACCCAATTGCGAAACCGCAAATCGTAATTTGGACGAGCCCCCAATTCTGTTACGTGGTCCCCTCAGTGCATACCAGGTCTCGGTGACCCCCGGACCGTGAGAGGACCTTCGCCAGCAAATAGTATTATATAGGCGCATTCGCCACGCAATCCATAGGAATTTCACCCAGGAGACAACTGATGTGCAAGTATATATTTCCCAATGGTAATGATACCAAACACTTTCAAAGACACAACCACGGAGATGTTCCCCGAGCAATCAACACTACACAACCAGGCACAATCAATATTACAACCATGTGAACTCATCTACACAAACTCTAAGATGGCCATCTTAATCTTATACATTCCTCACGTGAGCCCCACTCCTGACTCCCTCCGTGGTCAATGTCTCTCCTCTCCGCACACGGGCGGTTGGACGAACCCCGGGCGGACGTGCTCCCAACGTGCAGTCTCGTACTGGGGCCGCGGCTGCAGCGCACCTCCTTGCCAAGCCACGGGGCAAACCCAGCGCGGCGTCCAACGGGCGCGAGGCCCCAAGTGCGACCCTTACGCGTCCTTGTAGATGGGCAAAAACCCAGCGCGGCTTCCGACGCGAGCGAGGCCCAACGTGCGGACCCGTACGCGCCTTTGTAGACGGGGCAAAACCCAGCGCGGCTTCCGACGCGAGCGAGGCCCAACGTGCGGACCCGTACGCGTCTTTGTAGACGGGGCAAACTGTCCCGGACGCTTGGTTTCGTGCACGAACTCACGGTGACTGGACGTGTCAAAAGGTATTTACCGCCCAGGTAACTCCTCTCGCCAGACGTTTCGAAACGGCGCGTTTTCCACGCAGCGCAAGGTCGCTTCCACCTTTTGTCGGAGCGGGGCGAGGAAGAAGAAACCTTCCTTTCCCTCGTGTCTTTTCTCCTCCGTTTCCCGTCACTTCCGCTTCCGGCCACTTCCGTTTCCTGCCACTCTTTCAGAAGGGCTCCTGACCCTCCAACCACAACAACTACACAACAACTTAATATACTACACACGGAAGCAAACACCTGCATGGTAATTCCCATACATTCACATAAATATGTAACACTTGTCTTTCTCTGGCTGGTTATGCATTCATCCTTATTATCTACAGAACTGAAGGTGGACGGAGGTCATTTTTCCAAGCCCTGTCTGTCTGTTATTGTTTGTAGAATATCTCAAAAATATCTCAGAAATTTGGTGGACAGGTTGGGTGTGCGACAAGGAAGAATCGATTTTGGTGAAAAGTGGACAAGTTATAACAACTTGGTGGATGCGTTGGTTAGGTGACAAGAACAAGCAGATTCAATTTTGGTTCAGGTCTGGATCCAGATCCGGCCTATCAGTGGGATACAAAACGTAAACTGTTCAGCCTGGCGGAAGTATGCACTCTACCGAGTGATGTTCAAGTTATCAATGGCATTAGTATCCCACACACACAAATCGAAAAGTGGGGTTACGGAATTAGTTCACTTCTGTCTGTCTATCTGGCTGTCCGTGTCTCTAGAAATGGCAGTTTATGATCAAGGAACAACTTCATTTCAACTGGATGTTATATTTTGAACACAAATCGGAGCATGATTCAGAAAACGTAGCTATAGTTTAGCAGTACTTTGGCTCTGCATTTGACCCAATCACGTGTGCGCAGAATTGTGAGTTAAAATATTTTCACTCTATCTACCTTTCTGGCAGTCGAACAAAATAGAAATTCATTCCAAACAGGAAACTTACTGTTTTTAGCAACATCATAAAGGACACAAACAACAGGCACAAAAAATTAATATAACGTATATAATAAGGTGGTGTATAAGACGCTGCATCTAAACTTCCGGATTTTTCTTTTCTTCGAAAACCTTTTAATATCTCGACTTAATTTCAATTATTGAATTATATACTTGAACACTGTGGAACACAAATCACCTTTTTGCACCACTTTCAAGACCATTCAGTTTAGAAGTACTTAGGTGTGTTAAATAAGGTGGTGTACTGTCGTGGCCAAAAATATTGCCACCATTGCACTTTTTTCAAATAATGCACCATTTCTTCCAGAAAATTGATGAAATTTAAAATCTTTTGGCAACCACATATGTACTTCTTTGGTTTCCAGTGGAACAAAACAAAAAAAGCTGAATAAATTACTAAATCTTAGCTTATTCCACACAGAAATCCTAAAATGGCCCGGACAATATTATTGGCATCTTTCAGAAGTTGTTATAAATAATTAGATTTCATACAGGTGATTCTCCTTTACTTTGGAATTGAACTCACCTGTGGTGAGTTGCAGGTGCCTGCAATATAAAAATTACTCATTCAACCAGTTTAAGAGAAAAGGAGTCATTCTGCTGTTTTGTGTCACTGTGTGTACTGCAATGAGCATGGAGAAAAGAAAGAAAACCAGAGAATTGTCTGAGGAGGTCAGACACAAGAATGTAGCCAAGCATGGACAATCTGGAGGCTACAAGTCCATCTTCAAAGACATTGATGTTCCTGTGTCCACTGTACGCAATGTTATCGGGAAGTTTAAGGCCCATGGCACTGTAGCCAACCTCACTGGATTTGGCCGCAAGAGAAAACTTGATCGAAGATTGCAGCGAAGGATTGTTCGAATGGTGGAGAAAGCACATCGATCATCTGCCAAACAGATTCAAACTGATCTTCAGACACAAGGTACGACAGTTTCAACTCGCACCATCCATCGCCAACTCAATGAAAGTGGGTTCTATAGCAGGAGACCCACGAGGACAGACAGAGAGAGAGAGAGAGAGAGAGAGGGAGAGAGGGAGAGAGGGAGAGAGGGAGAGAGAGAGAGAGAGAGAGAGAGAGAGAGAGACAGGAGAGAGAGGAGAGAGAGAGACAGGAGAGAGACAGGAGAGAGAGAGACAGGAGAGGGAGAGAGAGAGAGACAGGAGAGAGAGAGAGAGAGACAGGAGAGAGAGACAGAGAGAGAGAAGAGAGACATGAGAAACATGAGAAAGCCCAACTGGAGTTTTCCAAAGCACACCTGAACAAGCCAAAATCCTTCTGGGAGAATGTCCTGTGGACAGATGAGACCAAATTAGAGCTTTTTGGTAAAGCACATCATCTCTTTGTTCACAGAAAACAAAATTAAGCCTTCAAAGAAAAGAACACCTTCCCTACAGTCAAACATGGAGGAGGTTCAGTGATGTTTTGGGGCTGCTGTGCTGCCTCTGGCACAGGGTGCCTTGAATATGTTCACGGCATCATGAAAATAGGAGATTAACAAGGCATTTTGGAGCGCAATGTTCAACCCAGTGTCAGAAAGCTGGGTCTCCATCGGAGATCATGGGTCTTGCAGCAGGACAATGTCCCCAAACACACTTCAAAAAGTACCCAGGAATGGTTCAAGACAAAACACTGGACGGTTCTGAAGTGACCAGCAATGAGTCCAGATCTAAATCCCATTGAACACCTGTGGGGTGTTCTGTGGGGACATCTGAAAACAGCAGTTGGGAGAAGGAACCTTTCAAATCTGGGAGAACTGGAGCAGTTTGCACAATAGGAATGGGCCGAACTGCCAGTAGAGAGGTGTAGGAAGCTCATTCATGGCTGTAGGAAGCGCTTGACTGCAGTTATTTAGTCCAAAGGTTGTGCTGCCAAATATTAAGTCTGGGTGTCAATAATTTTGTCAATTCCATTACTTTTTATTTTCTGATTTAAAAGGATATATTAAGTTCTGAATCAAAAACAAAGGTTCTGTAATATCAACAGTGAAATAAAGAATTGTGGTGACCAAATACCTTTGTCAATTTCAACTTATTTTTAGAGGAAATTGCGAGTTATTTGAAAAAAGTGCAAGGGTGCCAATATTTTTGGCCACGACTGTCGAAGATATATAAGACAATGTGAGTAGAGATGTTTGTAGGAATGGCATCAATGGTGCTAAACCTCTGGAATTTTTTCAATAAAACTTTTAAAATCATTTTATTCAATTGAATGAATATACTTGAACACTACATGGGGTAAGTTGTTCTATGAACTCTCTAGTTATCAATGTGACTGATATAATTTGAAGGCCATTTGTTCTATAACTGTTGATTTATTAATGGTTGTTGGGAAAAAAAAGAAATGAAATGTCAGCCACAACAACAAACATTAAAGTACAATGGGCAACAATATATTATTTTCAGAGTGAAAAGTTACAATCAGTTAAACCTAAAAAAAAAAAATTCATATATAGAATGTGAACTATGTCCCTTTAATTCTGTCCAAAGCTGGCCTTTTTCACTTCTCAGAAATATCGTTTGAAGAATATCTTGTGCTGTACTTGGACTCTTAAAACATCTTTTCCAAGTTAACTTGGGGAAAGTAAGAAGTTATTTAATTTAACATCTTCATTAAATATATTGTTACGGATTCGTCACTTCCGTTGTTGGGGTTTTCCTCCACTTGACATATTTCTGATATTATGTACTATTATTATCTTCAAAAGGTTTAGTATTCATGAGCAGTTATCAAAAGTTAAAGAGGTTAACTTTAAATGACACAGGAAGACGACGAAGAAAAGAAGAAGAGGCGTGGCGAGCAAAGTCGGACAAGACGCATGACGTCGAGCTCCGTAGCGAGCGTTGTCTAACGAAGGTCGCGAGGGAATTTTGAGTTCCTTGAAAGGACATCCTGCGATAGGTATTATCGCTGGGATTGAGAAATCTGCGTAGTCAGGTTTAGGCTGAGATTCCGACGAATCCTTGCCTGGTCGCATCGACTCAAGTAAGAGCCGTCAGCCATTTTAACCTCGTGTTTCGTTCACCGACAAAGGTTTTGCTACGCGTCAGCTCTTCTCAACATCCTATCGTGTGTCGGGGATGTGTGTGCGCGACCGCGTCGTCTCCAATTACGTTTTTGGTTTGCTGATTGAGCTGTGAACGTGCTCCTCTGGAGGGCGCCTTTATACAGTTTCGGCTGTGTGACTGCCATTGCCATCTGTACGGGATTCGGGTCTCGACTGGACAGCGGGATTCGGGTTTCGACTGGACATCGGTCTAGCGATCGCTGGAGCGAATCAACTTCGCCTTGGAGAAGGTTATAGAGACATTGAGGAGTGTCCTTTTTGCACTCCCGTGGAGCGCAGTGAGTTATCTGACTTTAGTTGATGGTACCATCCTAAGATATATAGAGTGCACTCTGGATTGCTATAGGTTGTACCGTTATTGTTGTGTGTGATTTTTAATACATTTGTTCGTTTAAAATCATTGGTGCAGTTTCACTATTCATTTTTAACACAGAATAACATTTTTCTGCCGTGGCTCCTCTCGGGATTCGGGAGTACACCGTGACCAGGGGTCGGGGAGGAACACGTAACAGAAATTGGGGGCTCGTCCAATTGACTCGTGGGCTCGAAATTGGGTCTTCGTCCAGGATGAAAAATTCCCTAATAACATCCGTTCGGGTTTGACCCAGATTGAAATTGGGGGTTCGTACTGGGGAGAAATTGGGGGCTCGGCTTTGCTGATTAAATTCCCTAAATCTCGTACTGTGGATTAAATTCCCTAAATTTCGTCCGGCAAAGAATTCCCTAACATTCCCAGAATTCCCAAATTTGGAACTTTTTCCAACATTCCCAAATTTTTCCCCCCCCAAAAAAACGTTTTTTTTTTTTTGAAATTTATTGTGTGAAGATTAACAGATGTTAACTGATAGTCACCATGGTGTTTGACGCCGAAAAGTTTGCAGCATCCCCTAGTGAGGCACAGTTCCGAGCGTCACAAAAATCGGAACTCTTGATATTGGCCAAACATTTTAGCTTGGAGGTCCGAACTAAAATGAAGAAAACAGAGATGCAGACAGTGGTGATAGAATCTATGGTGGAATTAGGAACATGGAAAGAGGTAGCCTTGGATTGGTTACCCGAGGAACAATAAAATGTGGAGCTCCGGAACTGGAGATGCAACTGCAGAGCCAGGAAAGGTTAGAAGAGAAAAAAAACAGAGGAAAGGAGAGTTGAACGAGAACTCCAGGAAAGGTTAGAAGAGAAAAAGGCAGAGGAAAGGAGAGTTGCAAGAGAACTCGAGGAAATAAGAGCAGCACAGGAACGGGACCTCCAGGAAAGGTTAGAAGAGAAAAAAAAACAGAGGAAAGGAGAGTTGAAAGAGAACTCGAGGAAAGGTTAGAAGAGAAAAAAGCAGAGGAGAGAAAAGCCGAAAGGGAGTTAAGGGAACGGGACTTGGCGCTTCAGCAGGAAATTAAACTCAAGGAGCTGGATATAATGAAAGAACGGGGAGAGGTACCATCCATGCCGACTGGTTCGACACCGAGTCAGAACACCTGGTATGTTGGTAGACATGTGAGGCTGGTTCCACTCTTCAATGAAAAGGAGGTAGCCAAGTTTTTTTTACACTTTGAGAAAGTGGCTCGAATGCTAAAATGGCCTGAGGAGTCCTGGACCATGTTAGTGCAAAGTGTTCTGGTGGGTAACGCTCAAGATATTTATTCGGCTTTACCGATTGACCAATGTGCAGATTATGAGATAGTGAAGAAAACCATTCTCAAACCCTATGAATTGGTCCCTTAAGCTTACCAGCAAAAATTCCGGAATGCCAGGAAGAGGGAGAGTGAGACCCATGTGGAGTTTGCCAGAATGAAAGAAACCATGTTTGATCGGTGGTGTGATTCAAAAGGGGTTGGGAAAGACTTCGAACTATTGCGACAATTGATCCTGGTGGAGGAATTCCAACAGTGTGTCCACGAGGACATTAAAGTACATCTGGAGGAAAGGAAAGTACCAAAGTTGAATGAGGCAGCAACCATGGCAGATGACTATGCCTTAACACACAGGATGAGGTTTCATAAACCTAACTTCCCGCCTAGAGTTCGCCCGGAGAGTTATGATACATCCGGTGCGGAGAACGAAGATTCATGGGGGCGGCCTAGAGATGACTATGAGGACAGATCTGATACCGCGACTCTTAGGGATCAGAGGTCTACAGTTCCAAGACGGACTTATCCTCCGGGGTGCTCGAGACAAACCACGAGTTTCTCCTCCGGGCCTACTTGCGCGTTTTGTAAGAAACCTGGACACTTGATGTCCCGATGTTATGCTATGGAAAGGCAAAATCAGGAGCGGAGTCAGACTAGTACAACTCCAAATGCAATGGCAAATGTGAGAAATCGCCCTCAAAAGGGTTACCAACCATTTATTTCAGAGGGGTTTGTGTCACTGGATGGAGACTCGACTAACCAGAAACCGGTTAGGGTATTGAGGGACACAGGAGCACATCAATCTTTGATGCTTGAAGGCATTTTGCCATTGTCAGAGAAGACGGCAACTGGTGTTAGTGTTCGTTCACAGGGGGGTTGGTGGCTGTGTTAAAGCTCCACTTGATGTCATCCATTTAGAGTCTGATTTGGTGTCAGGACTGGTCACCGTAGACACTCTTCCTGTAGAGGGAGTATCTTTTGTTATCGGGAATGATTTGGCCGGTGGTCAAGTTTCTGGTAACCCGATGTTTGTTAAAAAGCCGAGTATGGAAAGTAACACTACCCAAGTCAGGGATGGAGGCAATGTTGGCAAGCTCTTTGTAGGTGGACTGAACTTCAAAACAAGGAAAGATGTTCTGGCCTCTGTCTTCGGCAAATTTGGCCCGCTTTTGGAAGTGCTGCTGATAAAAGACATGGAGACACAAGAGTCAAGAGGGTTTGGCTTTGTCACGTTTGAAAACACAAAGGACGCCAGAGATGCAGAAAAGGATCTGAATAACAAGGAGTTGGAGGGTCGGACCATAACAGTAGAGAAGGCATTTCCGAGGTGTCGAGGGGGCTACAGAGGAGGACAACGTGGAAGTAGTGGTTTTGGTGGTGGCCGCAGTCGATATTACTATGGAGGCTCCCAGAGTTACGGCAGCTCCCGAAGGAATGATTCTCAGAGTAGTGGCCGAGAAGGAGACCGCTATTCACGTGACTACAGCGACATGCGCTCCAACCGTGATTATTCTGAAAGTTCGGAAGAGTTGAAGCACTGAATGCTGCGGAGCAGCCGAGCCAAGATTCCGACATGGACTAACCGTGAACGCCACGTTCCTAAAGGCGTCCATGTAGTGAACTTTCCTACACGGATTAACCGTGAACTCCACGTTCCTAAAGGCGTCCATGTGGTGAATACTTCCAGACCTCACCACCCAACCACCATGGAACCTGGCTCTCAGCTCGGCCGAACGGAAAAAGTGCTGCAGATTTGCTTGACTTTGGATTTTTGATCACCACCCCTTAACCTTCATTCAAAATAAACTAAAAGTAAAAAATCAGAGGGTGCTGAGATGGAGTTTGGCTTTGCAGGAGTCCAACTGGGAAATTGAACATGTAAAGGGCAGGGACAATGTCATTGTTGACGCTTTGTCCAGAGTGAATTAACTTTGGAAATCTCTGTGGGTTGTTCGAAGTGTTGTTGCTTTATTTTTGGGGAATATTGAGTATTGTTGCCCACGGGAATTGATGATTTGGGTTGTGAGTTTACTTTTGTTTGTTTAAAGAGTTTGCCTGCAAAGAAAGTTTTCGCTGTGTTCAAACTTTCTTTTTTGAGGGGGGGAAGTGTTACGGATTTGTCACTTCCGTTATTTCGGTTTTCCTCCACTTGACATATTTATGATATTAAGCACTATTATTATCTTCAAAAGGTTTAGTATTCATGAAGTTATCAAAAGTTAAAATGGTTAACTTTAAATGATACAGGAAACCGAACTGGAAGACGACGAGGAAAAGAAAAAGAGGCATGGCGAGCCAAGTCGGACAAGACGCGTGACGTTGAGCTCTGTAACGAGCGTTGTCTAACGAAGGTCGCGAGGGAATTTTGAGTTCCTTGAAAGGACATCCTGCGATAGGTATTATCACTGGGATTGAGAAATCTGGGTCGTCAGGTTTAGGCTGAGATTCCGACGAATCCTTGCCTCGTCGCATCGACTCAAGTAAGAGCCGTCGGCCATTTTGAACCTCGTGCTTCGTTCACCGGCAAAGGCTTTGCTACGCGTCAGCTCTTCTCCACATCCTATCGTCTGTCGGGGATGTGTGTGTGCGACGCGTCGTCTCCAATTACGTTGCGGTTTGCTGATTGAGCTGTGGACGTGCTCCTCTGGAGGGCACCTTTATACAGTTTCGGCTGTGTGACTGCCATTGCCATCTGTACGGGATTCGGGTCTCGACTGGACAGCGGGATTCGGGTTTCGACTGGACATCGGTCTAGCGATCGCTGGAGCGAATCAACTTCGCCTTGGAGAAGGTTATAGAGACATTGAGGAGTGTCCTTTTTGCACTCCCGTGGAGCGCAGTGAGTTATCTGACTTTAGTTGATGGTACCATCCTAAAATATATAGAGTGCACTCTGGATTGCTATTGGTTGTACCGTTATTCTTGTGTGTGATTTTTAATACAACATTTGTTCGTTTAAAATCATTGGTGCGGTTTCACTATTAATTTCTAACACAGAATAACATATTTTTCTGCAGGGGCTCCTCTCGGGATTCGGAGGAACACCGTGACCAGGGGGTCGGGGAGGAACACGTAACAATATGTTAACAAAGCAGGCATGGATTCAAGCTCCAAGTAGTGGCTAATAACTCTGAATTCCCACAAGTCATCAGTAAAATGTGTAAAAGAAAATTGCATATAAGCAGAGGATTAATTCACAAGCACTCTCCTTTATCCATGCAATGGAATTTATAAGGAAAAAAAAAAGATTCAATATTAGGATTAATTAAGCAATGAAATCCCACATGACACGAACTGAGTAATAAATTTGCTGAAGTTATGTGCAATGAAAGCATGTAAATCAGCAATGATAATCTTTCATTCCAATAAGGAATAATTTCAGTGAATACACAAGCAAATTAACTGATATTTAAAGAAATTGATCTGAAAGATGTTACACATTTCATCAAGTGCACTTTTCAACAAAATATGCTGAAATTGGATATAAACGAGTGTACTAGTATATTCTACTTTTGGGGGAAGAATCCACGAGAGTACAAGCAAACAGTTATTGAAGGTTTTGCTGAAACAGAAGGAAAACTTATTTGACAAAATGATAGAATATTATTTCATTCCATTGTTGTCTGACAATTGAAACATATTTGCTTGCAGCCAATTTGATCGAGTCATTTGTGCACCCACCTGCCAGGATCAATCTTCTAAATAATTTCAAATGTTTGTGTGTTTGTTTGTCCTGGTGTTGGCTTAGCCTGGTGTTGGCTTAGTGGTTAGGGTGCCGGCTTTGGATCTTAGGATCCTGGGTTCGAATCCCGGTCGATCGCTGAATTAACGCCAGGGGGGTTGACTCAGCCTGTCATTCTTCCGAGGTCGGCAAATTTGAGTACCAGCTTGCTGGGATGAATGATCACGGTGTGTACCCCAATTTAGAATAGGCACACCGTATCCCTGCGCATCGTAAGAGCGTGACCAAGGGTTGGCGTCAGGAAGGGCATCCGGCCATAAAAACATTGCCTCAAACAGGGAACCATGATTGTCATGGGGCCCGCAAGGCTAACCCCCGCTCTAGCGGGGAAAATGGCCTTAAAACGATCATTCATTCATTCATTATTGTGTGTTTGTTTGTCTATTCGTTTGTGCTCTTTGTTACTCTTTCAGAGTTTGTTACTCTTTCATGGCCGAACCCACCTTGGGGTTCCACATTTTGGGTGTAGGTTCTTCAGAATCTGGGTAAGGCTTTAAGCTACTGCACTTTGGCCTAGAAGGCCGTTTCAAGGCCACCAGAGGCCGCTATAAAGTGGATATTGAGATGTAGTGTCAGGCAGTGCTGCTGCCGGCCCGCAGGCAAAAGGTAACCACCATGAGGCCAATAACTCCATAGCTTTTTCAATGTCCAACACATCCCAAAACCCACGCCAGGAAAATCTCACCCACCCGGGCAGTGCTGGGTACCTCTCCTCCCTCCTCCCCAGTATAATAATAATAATGATGATAAATATAAATAAAATAACAATAATGACTGGAACTGCGAGCAGTATTGACAGGCTTCCAGGGCAGGTGTTTAAGATAAAGGAGGGTATAGACAAAATAAGGGCAGAATAAGTCCACGTGACTGATGGTGTCATCATTTTCAATAAATTTTCCTCATGGGTAGTCGATCATGTCTGTAAAGTTTGGTTTGGATCGGTTAAGTGGGTTTGAAGAAGATTTTAAAAGTTATTTTTAAAATCTAAGATGGCCACCATACCATGTGACTGATGATGTCATAGTTCAGAAAAATGATTCCCCATGAGGAGATGATCATTTTTTATGAAACTTCGCATCGATGCATTTAGCCGTTTTGAAGAAAGATGTGCAAAGGGTTTACTTAAATTCAAGATGGTCACCATACCATGTAACTGATGATGTCATAGTTCAGAAAATGTTTTCCACCTGGGTAGTCGATCATACATATGAAACTTCGGATTGATCTGTTTTGCAGTTCTGGAGATCTAGATTTTCAAATATATTTTCCTTAAATCAAAGATGGCCACCATACCATGTGACTGATGATGTCATAGTTCGCAAAATGTTTTCCCCATGAGTGGACGATCATACTTATGAAGTATCGGATTGATCTGTTGAGCGGTTCTGGAGAAAAGATATTTTTTCTTTTGCTTAAATCCATGATGGTGACCAAACATGTGGCTGATGACTTATTTTTTTTGCAAGCATTTGTCCCCATGGGTAGTCGAACACATGCTAACAAAATACGCTTCGATTCGTTCAGTGGTTTTGAATAATTTTTTGTAGTTTTATGATAAATCCAAGATGGCAGCCAAATCACGTGACCGAAGATGTCATAAAAATGATATGCGCCAAGTCAAATTAGGGTCTAACAGCTCCAAAGGTTTCAAGTTGATCAGATTTATCGTTTTTGACAATCTCCAGGCACAAAAAAATGACAGAACTACAATAATAATCTTAACAACTAGAGCTGCCACTTTATAACTGCTGGCAGTGATGACCAGTTTTCTCCGCCTTCCCACTTTCATACAACCCGGCTTTCATTGGGCACGCTTTTATTGAACACGCTTTGATACAACCCCACTTTCTTAGGACATGCTTTGATACAAGTCCGCTTTCATTGGACACGCTTTGCTGCAACCCTGCTTTCATTGGATACACTTTGGTACAACCCCGCTTTGCTACAGCTCCACTTTCATACAACCCCACTTTCATCAGAATTAAAGGTACACTGAAAAGTCACATCGCTGGAGAAGATAAAATGTAAAATTTCTTCTTTTTCACACAATAACAACTGCAACCTTCTAGACCGTAAAACCAATCACGTTGAAATTTTAAACACTTGTTCCACTTGACAAAATCTACATTCGTTTAAAGTTTCACGTTGATCAATCAAGCGGTTCAAGATAAAAATAAATAAATATTTCCTTCAATTATTTATGGCTGCCAAACCGAACAACCAATCATGTTTAAATTTTAAAGACTTGTTCCACTTGACCCCTTCCACATTATATTAAAGTTTCACGTCGATCAATGAAGCAGTTCAATAGATACAAGGTTTTTAAGAATCCCGTTGAATTATTTATCACTGCCAAACCATGTGACCAATCGCAAATTCCAAAAGGTCGTTTTAGCACGAAGACATGTGGAACACATTTTTGAAGTTCCAACTAAATATGATCAAAATGAGGGAGGAGCTAGGTTTTAAATGTTTATGCTTCAAAAAATTATATAATCCCAAACCATGTGACCTATGACGTCATCATCTCAGAACTTTTTGTTCGCCATGGGTATGCAGTTATGCATGTAAGGTTTGGTCTCGCTCTGTTCAGCCGTTTCGGAGAAAAAAGGTGTTGTGTTTTTTAAGGCTTTTCCCTTAAACCAATATGGCGGCTGAACCACGTGAGCTACGACGTCATTATAATATTTTTTTCTACATCAATTTATACCGAGATGATGCTCAATAATTTTCATCCTGATCAGATGAAGTTTTTTACTTGTAGAATTATGACATCATCATTCACAAGGGTTATTCTCCATGTAGAGTTATTTACAATGAGACATGTCTCAATTTTGTCTGTGCAGCACTTTTTGAGATGGAGGTGCAAAGTTTTTCGGTTTCCCAAGATGGCGTCCGTACCACGTGAGCTATGACGTCATAATTACCATTAAAATATTGTACAGGCCGAGGCGCTCCTAGGGTGAAAACTTCCTGTCATTCGGTCGAACTATTGCAGAGAAAATGATTTTTAAAGGAAATAAATTCGAAAAATGGCAGTGGCACAATCATTTAGATGTCCTAAGAAAAGTGTTGAGTTTCTTCTTCTTCCAACAATAACGACTTCTGGCTTCCAGACCGACCATACAACCAATCCTGTTGAAATTTTAAACACTTATTCCGCTTGATGACAGCTACATTACATTAAAGTTTCAAGTCGATCAATGCAGCGGTTCAAGAGATATAAGCTTTTAAAGACTTTCATTCAATTATTTATTGCAGCCAAATCATTTGACTTTTCACAACTTTTTAAATAACGTTTTAATTTCCCGACATGGGGAACAATTGTATAAAGTTTCCACTCGATATCTCCAGAAATGATGGAGGGATTAGGTTTTAACGTTTATGCTTAAAATCGTCACAACTCCGAAACCATGTGACATATGACATCATCACCCCATATCTTTTTGTTTGCCATTATGTGATTATGCATGCAAAGTTTGAGCTCGATCTGTTCAGCCGTTATGGAGAAAAAGTGGTTTTAGTGTTTTGCACGAAAAACAATATGGCGGCCGAACCGAGTTATCATATGTGACATATGACGTCGAAAATTTTTGGATTCTGATTTATTTATTTATTTCGGTCATGCACAAAAAATATCATGTTCGTGGCATCAAGGGTTCTATTTGTCGAATTCTAACCTCGTAACGTTAGCACTTTTAACATCCTAAATAAACATATTTTTGGTCCCAATGCAGAGTTCTTCAGAATGAGCACTGACTCAATTTTTTCCATTGAGCAGAGGGGCAAAGTTGAAGGTGTTTTCCAAGATGGCGTCCGTACCACGTGACATATGATGTCATAATTAGCAGTATAAAATTCTACATGTTTCGCCAATCGGTGAAAATGTGTCAATCGGACCAACAGTTGCAGAGAACATTAATTTTAATTTTACAATTTTCGGACATGTAACAAAGGGGTGGAGAATAAGAAGAAGAAGTGCGGGAGTTTTAATATTATGGTGAAGGAGCTGGGGCTCCCACGTCGATCGGAAGAATGGACGCGACAAAAAGCTGGAATTCATCCGAGTTGCTTTAATCAAACCAAACACTCAGGCACTCTGAAAAGCCCGTTTATCGGGCAGCAATATATATACATATTATCCCGGAGCGTTTGCCCAGGAAAGGCGAGAGGGGGCGTGGCCCAGCGTCCTGGCTGCGGCCTGGCAAGTTGAGGGCGAGCCTGCCCGGGCATGCCCGGGCGTCCCGACCGAGGCCTGGCAAGTTGAGCGCGGGCCTGCCCGGGCGTCCTGGACGAGCCCGGCATGGTGATCGCTCCGCGTCCTTGATAGGTGCAAGGCGATTGTGAAAACCCAGCGGTAGCCGCTACACACGTCCCCCCAGAATCGACTTGCACCGGCAGGGTCAATTTGAGGGGGGTCCTGATGACCCGGCCGAAGCGACCCCTGGCGGGTCGTGGGAGGGGGTCCGGTGTGGTGGTGGGCGGTCGAGTGGGGGGCACCGTGGACGGGGGGCGGCCTCGCCGCGGCGGAAGGGCCACCCGTGGTGGGTGGTCGACGTCCACGTGCGCCGGCTTGAGGCGGTCCACCGCAATCCGGTCCGACCTGCCGCCAATGTCGATGACGAACGACTTGTCGTCCCGTCGCAGCACCCGGAAGGGCCCGTCGTACGGCGGCCGGAGTGGCCCCCGATGTGCGTCGTGACGCACAAAAACATACTCCGCTGTGCGAAGTGCTGGGGCGACGTAGGACTGGGGGTCACCGTGGTGGGATGTTGGCACGGGGGCAAACCGTCGGGCGGCCTCCTGGAGGTCCGAGCGCTGGTGAGCTGCGGACCAGGGACTGGTAGCGTCTGGCACGAATTCGCCCGGGACGCGTAGCGCCTGGCCATAGACAAGCTCGGCGGTGGATGCCTGGAGGTCCTCCTTGGGGGCCGTGCGGAGGCCCAAAAGGACCCACGGCAGCCGGTCGGCCCAACCGCCGTCTTGAAGGCCGGCCATGAGCGCGGCCTTCATGGAGCGGTGGAATCGCTCGCACAACCCGTTTGCTTGGGGGTGGTAGGCCGTAGTACGGTGGAGCTTGACCCCCAGGTTGCGGGCGACTGCGCCCCACAGCTCAGAGGTGAACTGTGGTCGGCGGTCTGACGAGATGTCCGCCGGTGCGCCGAAGCGGGCGACCCAGGTGGCGATGAAAGCCTGCGCCACGTCGGTGGTGGTGGTGGAGACGAGGGGAACGGCCTCCGGCCACCTGGTGGTCCTGTCCACCATGGTGAGCAGGTGTGTGAACCCCCATGACGGGGGGAGGGGGCCCACCAGATCCACGTTGACGTGGTCGAAACGTCGTTCGGGCACGGTGAAAGGTGCCAGCGGGGCCTGGGTGTGTCGGTGGACCTTGGCCCGTTGGCAGGCCGTGCAGGTGCTGGTCCAATCGCGGACGTCCCGACGAAGGCCGTGCCAGACGAATCGCGCCGAAACCAGCTTCTGGGAAGCTTTCCGGCCCGGGTGGGAAAGGCCGTGGAGGGAGGCGAAGATGCGGCGTTGCCAGGTGACGGGCACGATGGGGCGAGGCTGGCCTTGGGAGATGTCGCAGAGCAGGACAGTGTCCGCGAAGGGGATGTCGGCCAGGCGGAGGCCCGTGTCCGCCGCCCGGAGGGCTTGCACCGTGGTGTCGGTGGTTTGGTCCGCCGCCATAAGCGCAAAGTCCACGCCCAGGTGGACCGCGTTCGCGCTGGCCCGGGAAAGACAGTCGGCCACGGCGTTGTTTTTGCCGGCGACGTGCCGGATGTCTGTGGTAAACTCCGACACGGCGGAGAGGTGGCGCTGTTGGCGGGCCGACCACGGCTCCGTGTCCTTGGCCATGGCGTAAACCAACGGCTTGTGGTCGACGAACGCCGTGAAAGGTCGGCCCTCCAGGAGGTGGCGGAAATGGCGGACGGCCAGGTGTAGACCGAGGAGCTCCCGGTCAAACGTGCTGTATTTGAGCTCGTTCGGCCGGAGCTGCCGGCTGAAAAAAGCGAGTGGCTGCCAAACCCCGTTCACCCATTGCTCATGTACGGCGCCCACCGCGTAGTCGGAGGCATCCGTGGTGAGGGCGATGGGAGCGTTGAGCACCGGGTGAGTGAGCAGTGTTGCGTTGGCGAGGGCCCGCTTTGAGCTTTGGAAGGCCGCATCCATTGCTGCGGACCAGGCGATGTCGTGCTTGGCCGGCTTGCCCCGGAGGGCTTCGTAGAGGGGCCGCATGAGTTGAGCAGCGCGGGGCACGAAGCGGTGATAAAAATTCACCATTCCCAGGAATTCCTGCAGGGCCTTTATGGTGCGGGGACGCGGGAACGTGGTGATGGCCTCGACCTTGGTTGGCAGCGGCACGGCCCCGTTCTTGGTGATGTGGTGGCCCAAAAAATCAACGGCCGTCGTGCCGAAGTGGCATTTGGCCGGATTGACGATGAGGCCGTGCTCGCTGAGGCGCCCGAACAGTGTTCGGAGGTGGAGGAGGTGCTCGGCCCGGGACGTGCTGGCGACGAGGATGTCGTCCAGGTAAACGAAAAGGAACGGCAGGTCACGCAGCACGCTGTCCATCAAGCGCTGGAACGCCTGAGCCGCGTTCTTGAGACCAAACGGCATCCGCAAGAATTCGAATAAGCCGAACGGCGTGATGACTGCCGTTTTAGGGACGTCGGCCGCCCTGACAGGTACCTGGTGATATCCCCGTATGAGATCAATTTTCGAAAAAATGACCCGTCCCGCCAGACGGGCGGAGAAGTCTTGGATATGCGGGATCGGGTACCTGTCGGGGGTGGTAGCGTCATTGAGACGGCGGTAGTCGCCACACGGGCGCCATCCACCCCCCGGCTTTGGCACGATGTGCAGTGGCGAGGCCCACGCGCTATCGGAGCGCCGCACGATGCCGAGGTGCTCCAACGCGTCGAATTCGGCCTTCGCCACGGCGAGCTTGGCTGGGTCGAGGCGGCGGGCCCTGGCGTAGACCGGCGGGCCCGTGGTTGGTATGTGGTGCTCGATCCCATGCCGTACTGCGACGGCCGAAAACGTCGGCCGCGTGAGGGCCGGGAACTCCGTGAGCAGGCGAGCAAACCCGTTCGCCGCCGGGACGGCACATGCCAGCTCGGTCGGCGCGGAGCTGCTCAATGTGCATACCAGGGAGCTGAAGGTTTCGGCGTTGATTAAACGACGCCGTTGGACGTCCACCAGCAGTCCGTGTGCGCAGAGGAAGTCGGCGCCTAGCAGAGCCATGGGCACGTTTGCGGTTACAAACGTCCAAGCAAAGCGTTGGCCGCCGAAGCAGAGGGTGACGTTGCGCGGGCCGAAGGTGCGGATGGTCGATCCGTTGGCCGCAACCAAGGAGGGGCCGCAAACCGCGGATTGCCTGTCCTGGTCAGAGGCGGGTATGACGCTCAGTTGGGCGCCGGTGTCGCACAGGAAGCGCCGTCCGGACGCTTTATCCGTGATGAACAGTAAGTTGCCCGTGTGGCCGGCGCTCATGGCTGGTAATGAACGCCGGCCCGGCCGTTTCCCGGCCTGCCGAAGGTGCACGGGGGTCGGCATGTCCGGGCCTTCTGTCCGAACCTGGCATGATAGTAACACCACGCTTGATCAGGTGGAGGCCCCGGTCGTCGTGCTGGAGGTGGTCGGCTCGTTGTAGCGGCCGCCAATTGCGTCGGCAGTTCGGTCGTCGACTGTGCCGGGTGCTCGGGCGCCATGGGTGTTGCGTCGGACGGCGGTGGGTCCCATGTCGCCGCTGCGATGCGCTGTCCTGCGGCGGAGATCTTGTCGGCTTCTCTGGCAAGGGCCCGGGGATCTGTGATCGTCGTGCTTGCCAGGGCGAGGCGTACCGGGTTAGGCAGCTGACGGAGGAACAGCTCCCGGAACAGGAATGCCGGAGAGTGCTCGCCGAGCAGTGAAAGCATGTAGTCCATTCACTCGGAAGGGCGCGTGTCGCCGAGCTCGGGCAGTTCGAGCAGGCGCCGTGCGCGTTCCGCCGATGGGAGGGCGAAAGCGTCGAGGAGAAGCTTCTTAATCGCGCCGTATTTGTCAGCGGCTGGCGGGCTCTCGAGGAGGCTCAGGGCGCGGGCCGCGGTGGCCGAACCGAGCGCTGCTACCACATGGTGGAAGCGGGTGTCGTCGGCCGTGATGCCTCGCAGGGCGAACAGGGAATCCGCCTGTGCGAACCAAACCGCCGCGTGAGCCTCCCAGAAGGTAGGCAGTTTACGGGCGACTGCCGTGTCCATGTCGGTAGGTCACCAATGAAGGAGCTGGGGCTCCCACGTCGATCGGAAGAATGGACGCGACAAAAAGCTGGAATTCATCCGAGTTGCTTTAATCAAACCAAACACTCAGGCACTCTGAAAAGCCCGTTTATCGGGCAGCAATATATATACATATTATCCCGGAGCGTTTGCCCAGGAAAGGCGAGAGGGGGCGTGGCCCAGCGTCCTGGCTGCGGCCTGGCAAGTTGAGGGCATGCCTGGGCGTCCCGACCGAGGCCTGGCAAGTTGAGCGCGGGCCTGCCCGGGCGTCCTGGATGAGCCCGGCATGGTGATCGCTCCGCGTCCTTGATAGGTGCAAGGCGATTGTGAAAACCCAGCGGTAGCCGCTACAATGGGATAATTAAAACCGTTCTAATAAATAAACTGTTTTAATAAAAATTTAAACCAAAGAACCCTCATGGTGGTATTATGGTATAATAATTAAAACTATGGGCGTTTTAATAGGTATTCCTCTACATGTAAACCTAATAACAATAGGCTTTCAGGCCACTTGGCCCTGTAAGCCAAATAATAACATAACTAGATTTACAAGTCGTGCTGTCTGATTCCAAGCAGTTCAGATCTGCCACTCAAATGGAGCCCCATTTGTAAGTTCTCTGGGAAAATGGAGATCAAATCCATCATCAGCAGGAAAAAAATCATATGTAAATTATGTTAATTTTTGTGCCACATTCAATAAAGGAAGAGACCCTCAAATGTACCTGGTACCAAGAGTATGCCCTATCAGTTGGACTCGTAATCACAGCAATGAGGCGACCACGAGGCAGGAGTGCCGCTGCACGCTCAGGTGCTGCCTCGGCCTCAAAGTAGTTGGCGGTCTTTTCAAACCGTAGCTTTGAACTGGTATTGGAGGAGATGGGGAAAAAATCCATGTACCTGCAAAAATAATTATATAAAGCATACCAACATGGCAGAGTATCGAGAAATATAATACGATCTGAATGTAATGTTTCATCCATTATTATATTTTGAACAAGACACTGGCATCACCATTATATCCACCTGCATCGTGCAAGAAATGCTAAGATTGTCAACCTGCTGGACTTTCACAGAATTTCCCTCCAATGGTAATCAACAACAACTGCAGTGCATTGATTGATACAAAAAATACCAATTGGACAAGATGTCAGATTGATATTATTAATGGAATGCATGTGTCATGTATTTATGGAATGCACCCCAGATTCAACTTTTTTGAAATACCAACTTCTTTCCTGGAAGTCCTAGCAGTGTCCATGTGTTTTATACCTCTCCCACCCCTCCCCCCCCCTTCCCACGCCTCCTCCCCCCAAGCCCTCTCCCTCCCAAAGATCTCCCGATGTCCCTGCTCTCAAATGTTGTACTTGTATCCTTCCCTCTCTCTCCTCATCTTGTCCACTGCTCACCTTATATGTTTTATGTGTCCGTTTTTTTTTGTGTGATTAATGTTAGCTCTTTCACGACCCTCGATCTTGTATACAAAAAAAATAAAAAATAAAAATCAATGGCAATTAAAATATGTAATTACAACACAAACTACAGCGGCACCGGTGGAGTGCATACCCTTGCCAGGCTGAACAGTTTAGGTTTTGTGTCCCTCTGATAGACCCGATTTGAATCCACACCTGAACCAAAATCAAATCGGCTTGTTCTTGTCGCATAACCAACTCATCCACCAATTTTTGTCATATTGCATCCACAACTTTTTGAAATATCATGGTAGAGGTATATATCGTATTTAGCCCTAATACTCAATGGTGACGAATCACTTAAGAGAAACTCTCATATCCGGATTCGGATCTTCACCAAAATCGAATCAATTCGTCCTTGTCACACACCCAACTTGTCCACCACGTTTCACCCGAATCTGTCCAGAACTTTTTGAGATATCGTGCTATATATCGGTTTTAGCCCCATCACTATCACCAGGGCATACAGCCTCACTATCACCAGGTCCACTTCGTCTCATTGTCTCATGCATCAATGGACAATCCTATGCTTTGTCCAAGTTTCTCTCCAACATTCCCAAGCATTTGGTGGGAGAAACGGAGGGAACTTTACGCAAAAGCTCGGATTTTGCTCAGAAAGTGAAGCACGTGACCATCAAACCGCACAAATCCATGGTGTCCTTCGATATGGTGTCTTTGTTTACCAACGTGCCCATAGCTCTGGCGGTAGAGGTGGCCGGACTGCGGTTATTAAATGACGATTGCTGGAAACAGGCGGGTGGCATGTTAAATCACACAGATGTGTGTCATTTGCTCAGTGCTTGCCTGTCCTCCACTTATTTCATTTTTAACGGGATATATTATAAACAGGTGTTTGATACCGCCATGGGCTACCTGTATCTGCTGTGGTAGCAAACATGGTGATGGAAGAGTTGGAGGAATGTACCACCCCATCCCTCATAACACAGCCAAGTGTATGGTATCGTGACGTAGACTTTTCCAGTTAGCAACATACATGAGGTTATTGGGAAAACTTTTCCTTCCATCAGTTTCACCCTTGAAAAGGAACGGAATGGATCCATCGCCTTCCTGGACACCTGGGTGACAAGGGGTCCTCGAGGAAATTTGAACATCACTGTTTACAGGAAACCCACTCACACTGACTTGGATTTTGACTCTTGCCATCCCATGGACCACAAACGAGCTGTTATGCACATCCTCCTTAAAAGAGCACGTGATTTACCATCGACAATCAAATATAAAAGGAGTGAGGTAAAACATCTACAAGATGTACCGAAGACCAATGGCTACCCGGACAGATTATTACCAAAAAGGGATGCGATCTTGGCGAAGCCTCGCAACAGGTCTTTCACACGGGTACAACCAAAAGGTTATTGTGTTTTGCCTTTTGTGCCGGGTGTGTCCCAAAGGAGCATCCGGCCGTAAAACATTGCTTCAAAAAGGGGACCAAAAAACAACAACAACCACGGTGCCCGAAAAAGGCCAACCCCCGCTTTGCGGGGGGAAATGGCCTCTGAATGTGGTTATTTTATTTATTTATATCCCAGAGAAGAGCAGAAAATCACAATACAGAATCACATTTAATCAAAATCACCCGTCCACAACCTTTTGAGATATCCTGCGATGTATCGTTTTTGGCCCAATCCCCCAATGGTGAAGAATGACTTTAAAACTTCTACTAGCCAGATCCGGATCCGGATCTTCACCAAAATTGAAACGATTCTTCCTTGTCACACACCAAACCGGTCCAACAAGTTTCGTCCAAATCCGTCCACAACTTTTTGAGATATCCTGCTATGTATCGTTTTTGGCCCCATCTCCCATGAATGGTGAAGAATCACTTTAAAAGATTCTAGTACCCGGATCCGAATCCGGATCTTCACCAAAATCTACAAATTTCGTCCTGGTCAAATACGCTATATCTCTGCCAAATTTCGTCCGAATCCGTCCACAACTTTTTGAGATATTTTGTTCACAGACAAACAGATAAATGGACAAACAAACAGGGGTGAAAACATAACCTCCATCCACCTTTGGTGACGGAGGTAATTACGTCACTACAGCGGTCGCGTTTTTTTTCGTCACTTCAGATAACTCCACCTATTTTCACGGTTCTGTTGTACGATGGAAAAACGACACAGGGATTAAAATAACGTACCGAACTGTACCGTTCTGTGCAATGGAAAAGTGCCATTTCATGTACAGTCACGTGAAAAAGTAAGTACACCCCACGTGAAGTTTTGACTTTTTCAACATACAGCTATTTGATCTTCATTTCAACAATATTGATAGATAAAGGTGATATTGTGGCGGACACAAAAGCCCACTGGCGTGGTGACATCATTCCGCGCACCAAGTGGGCGGTGGCCACGCCCGAGGGGTAGGCGTGGCCTCATGATATACACCGGGCGCGCAGCCCGGAGCGCGCCAGTGTTACAGTGAGCTCCTGAAATAAAGACGCTTATAAGTTACCGCTTGTCCGCTTCCTCCTTGCTCGCAAGCAGCGCGCGTAACGCCGCGCTTTACTGGTGACCCCCTCGACGTTGGATCTGCCGGAGCGATCCTTCCACACGCGACGCCATTGCCATGGCCAACTTCATCAAACTTCCCGAATTTTGGGAGGCTCAGGCCGAAGTCTGGTTCGTCCAGGCCGAAGCCCAATTTCAGCTTCGGCGCCTCACCGGCGATGACACGCGCTATTGCCACGTCGTCGCCTCCCTCGGGCCCGGCACGGCCGCTCGAGTTGTGTCCGTCCTTCGCCACCCACCGGACGGCCACAAGTACGAGGCACTCAAGCGGCTACTCCTAGCCACGTTCGGCCTCACGGACGACGCACGGGCCGACCGCCTCCTGGATCTCCCCGAGCTCGGTGACACGCGCCCGTCGTACCGAATGGACCATATGCTGTCACTGTTGGGCGACGAAGCCCCCGATTCTCTATTCCGGGCGCTTTTCCGTCGCCAACTTCCAGCGCAGGTTCGCCTCGCGTTGGCCGGGACCGGGCTAACGGAACCCCGAGCATTGGCGGCCGAGGCGGACAAGTACTTCACCGCTTCGGACACGCGGGCGAGAGTCGGCGTGGCCGTCACGGCCCTCGTGGCTGATGCTGCTAATGCTGCTGATGCTGCTAATGCTGCTGATGCTGCTGATGCTGCTGATCCACAGCATCAGCTTATACAGCATACGCAGCATGCTGATACGCACCTCGTGACCGCCGCCACGCCCCGCCCACCGCCGCGGCGAAAACCGCCACCGCGGGGAAACCCGCCAACTCCACCGGCCTGGCGGCGCCAGCCGCGCTCCTCCAGCTCCACCACCTGGTGCTGGTTCCACGCCAAGTTCGGCCACGGAGCTCGGCAGTGTCATTCGCCATGCTCCTTCAACAGGTCGGGAAACGCCCGGGCCGGTGCTCAATAGTGGCGATGAGCGCCGGCCGTTCGAGCAGCCTGCTGTTCATAACGGACACCTTCTCCGGGCGCCGTTACCTGTGCGACATGGGAGCGCATGTGAGTGTCGTTCCCGCCGGCACATCAGACAAGCACGCCGCGGGTGGGGGCCCCGCGCTGCTTGCCGCAAACGGGACGCCCATCCGTACGTACGGAAAACGCTGACTCTCTCTGCGGTTCGGAGGGCAGGTTTTCCGATGGACGTTCGTCACCGCCGACGTGCCCATGGCACTGCTTGGCGCGGACTTCCTGTGCGCTAATGGGCTCCTGGTCGACGTCAAGCGCAGACGTCTTGTCCAGGCCGAGACGTTCAGCTCGCTCGCTTGTGCGTTGCCCAGCTCGGCGAGCAGCTCAACGAGCAGCTTGCCGAACGGTTCGGTTCCGGCCACGTTGGTCTGTACGCTTCCGGCAGCGGACGCATTCACCCGCCTCCTCGCCGGCTTCCCGGCCCTCACGCGGCCCACCTTCTCGGCGGGGGCCGTCAAGCACGGGGTGGCCCATCACATCCCCACCGTCGGGCCACCGGTCTATGCCCGGGCACGCCGCCTCGAGCCGACGAAGCTGGCGGTGGCAAAAGCGGCGCTCGCTACCCTGGAGCGACTCGGCATCGTTCGGCGCTCAGAGAGCGCTTGGGCGTCGCCGCTGCACATCGTGCCGAAGCCCGGCGGGGGATGGCGACCGTGCGGGGACTATCGCCGTCTCAATGACGCCACGACTCCCGACCGCTACCCCGTCCCCCACATTCAGGACTTTTCCGCCCGTTTGGCGGGCATGTCCTTCTTCTCGAAGGTGGACCTCATACGCGGCTACCATCAGGTCCCCGTCAGGCCGGAGGACGTCCCGAAGACGGCGGTCATCACGCCATTCGGACTCTTCGAGTTCCTGCGCATGCCCTTCGGTCTGAAGAATGCGGCTCAGGCGTTCCAGCGACTGATGGACAGCGTCCTGCGCGACTTGGATTTTGTCTACGTCTACCTGGACGATATCCTCATCGCCAGCGCGTCCCGCGAAGAGCACCTACGCCACCTCCGCACGCTCTTCGAACGCCTGGGCCAGCATGGCCTGATTGTGAACCACGCAAAGTGCCGGTTCGGCGCCGCCATAATCGATTTTCTGGGGCACCGTGTCACCAGGCACGGAGCCGTCCCCCTGCCGGCCAAGGTGGAGGCGGTGAAGGGGTTTCCGCGCCCCCGCACGATCAGAGGGCTGCAGGAGTTCCTGGGCATGGTGAACTTTTACCATCGGTTCCTGCCCCGTATCGCCCAGCTCCTGCGCCCCCTGCACGAAGCTCTCTGAGGTAAGCCGGGCAAAGGCGACGTTACCTGGACCGAGCAGATGGACACGGCGTTCACGGGCGCGAAGCTCGCCTTGGCTAACGCCACCATGCTCGCGCACCCGGCGCCCGATGCACCGATCGCCCTCACCACCGATGCCTCGGACTACGCGGTGGGCGCGGTGCACGAGCAATGGGTGCGTGGAGCTTGGCAACCGCTGGCGTTCTATAGCCGGCAGCTTCGCCCGCCCGAACGCCGTTACAGTACCTTCGACCGCGAGTTGCTCGGGCTTCACTTGGCGGTCAGGCACTTCCGCCATCTGCTCGAGGGCCGTGCGTTCACTGCCTTCGTCGAGCACAAGCCGCTGATCTTCGCGATGGGCAAGGTCACCGAGCCATGGTCGGCCCGGCAGCAGCGTCACCTCTCGGCCGTGTCCGAGTACACGACGGACATCCAGCACGTCGCGGGGAAGGACAACCCGGTGGCGGATTGCCTTTCCCGGGCCATCGCCCACGCAGTCCACCTCGGCATCGACTATGCCCGGATGGCAGCGGACCAGGCCGCTGACCCCGACGTCCAGGCCTTGCGGACCGCCGTCACTGGCCTCCGCGTCACCGAGGTGCCGTTCGACGGCGCGGGCGCGGCCCTCTTGTGCGACGTCTCCCTCGGGCGTCCTCGCCCAATCGTGCCCGCGGGCTGGCAGCGCCAGGTGTTTGACGCCATCCACGGCCTGTCCCACCCGGGCGCGAGGGCCTCCCAAAGGCTGATCGCCGACAAGTTCGTCTGGCATGGCCTCCGGAAGGCCGTCCGCGGCTGGGCCAGGACGTGCCTCGCGTGCCAGCGCGCCAAGGTGCACCGGCACACCCAGGCCCCGTTGGCCCCGTTTACGGTGCCGGAACGCCGGTTTGACCACGTCCACGTGGACCTGGTGGGACCTCTGCCCCCCTCGCAGGGTTTCACCTACGTCCTCACCATGGTGGACCGCACCACCCGGTGGCCGGAGGCCGTGCCCTTGGCGTCGACAACGGCGGCCGATGTCGCGCAGGCTTTCATCGCCACCTGGGTCGCCCAGTTCGGCGCCCCCTCAGACATCTCGTCCGACCGCGGCCCCCAGTTCACCTCGGAGCTCTGGGTGGCGGTCGCGCAGGGGGGCTCGGGGTCCGGCTGCACCGAACCACGGCCTACCACCCCCAGGCTAACGGCCTGTGTGAGCGATTTCACCGCTCATTGAAGGCCGCGCTCTGGGCCACCCTCCGCGACGGCGGCTGGGTCGACAGGCTCCCCTGGGTCCTGCTGGGCCTCCGGACGGCGCCCAAGGAGGACCTGCGCGCATCCGCGGCGGAGTTGGTCTTCGGGCAACTGCTGGGATGCCGGGCGAGTTCCTCCCCGACTCCACAGCACCATGGTCCACGGCACAGCAGCGCTCTGCTCTGCAAGAGACCGCCCAGAGGTTCGCCCCGGTGCCAACGGCATGCCACGGGCACCCACCGACGCACGTCGCCCCGGAGCTTCGCACGGCGGAGTACGTCTTCGTCCGCCACGATGCCCACCGGACACCACTGCGGCCCCCGTACGACGCGCCTTTCCGCGTGCTGGAGACCGGGGCGAAGCACTTCACCCTGGACATCGGCGGTACTCCTGACTGCGTTTCGGTGGACCGCCTCAAGCCGGCCCACCTCGACGTGGACCATCCACCACCAGTGGCCCGACCCCCACGTCGGGGCCGCCCCCCTGCGGGCGGACCCCCGGCACCGCCGCCACGCCGCCCCCCGGTCCTGCACCCATCCCAGGGGCAGCCAGGGGCATCCCACCTGGCATCCCTGCACCCCGGACGCCGCCGATCGCCAGGGGGCGCTTCGGCCGGGTCATTCGTCTGCCCCGCAAACTGGCCCTCCAGGTGCGCGGGAATTCTGGGGGGCGCGTGTGGCGGACACAAAAGCCCACTGGCGTGGTGACATCATTCCGCGTACCAAGTGGGCGGTGGCCACGCCCGAGGGGTAGGCGTGGCCTCATGATATACACCGGGCGCGCAGCCCGGAGCGCGCCAGTGTTACAGTGAGCTCCTGAAATAAAGACGCTTATAAGTTACCACTTGTCCGCTTCCTCCTTGCTCGCAAGCAGCGCGCGTAACGCCGCGCTTTAATATAATAAAACAAATATCATGAAACATTTACATTTTGTAGTCCATTGTATAATTTAAATAAACATAAATGCAAATTTCGCATGTAGAAAATGTAAGTACACCCCTACATTTATCACTACTTCAAATACCTAAAATTAGAATCAGGTGCACCAGCTCAGGTGCAAATGATTAGAACATCGTTGGAAAGAATCTTGGAGGAACCTGTCTTATTTAAATCCCAGACATTTAGTTTGGTTTGCTCTTTGTTGTTGAAGTGTGTGGTGTCACCATGCCTAGATCAAAAGAGCTCTCTGAGGCCTTCCAAAAGAAGGTTATAGATGCCTACGAGTCTGGGAAGGGATTTAAAAAGATCTCCAAACAATTTGAAATCAATCATTCGACTGTCCGGAAGATCACCTACAAGTGGAAAAGATTCCAAACAACTGCCAAATTGTTCAGGCCAGGCCGCCCCAGCAAGTTCAGCCCAAGAGCAGACCGCAAGATGCTGAAAGAAGTTTCTAAGAACCCCCAGAATGTCATCACGGGACCTACAGGTAGCTCTTTCCACTGCTGATGTCAAAGTGCATGGGTCTACCATTAGAAAGAGGCTGCACAAATTTGATCTACATGGGAGGTGTGCCAGGAGGAAACCTTTGATGTCCACAAAGAACATCAGGGCAAGACTAAAGTTTGCCAATGAACACCTAGGCAAAGACCAGCACTTCTGAAACAATGTGCTCTGGACAGATGAGTCAAAGGTAGAGCTATTTGGCCACAGTACCAGAAGACATGTTTGGCGAAAACCAAAGACAGCATTTGACAACAAGAACCTGATATCAACTGCAAAACATGGTGGTGGAAATATTATGGTTTGGGGCAGCTTTGCTGCACCAGGGCCTGGGCAGCTCACCATCATAGAATCCACTATGAATTATTCATTGTACCAGAGGGTGGTTGAGGATAATGTGAGGCCATCTGTCGGAAAGTTGAAGCTCAACCGAAGGTGGACCTTGCAACATGACAATGACCCTAAACATACCAGTAAATCCACCAAGGAATGGCTGAAAAGAAAGAAATGGAGGGTTCTGGAATGGCCAAGTCAAAGCCCGGATCTAAATCCCATCGAGATGTTGTGGGGGGATTTGAAACGAGCTGTGCATGCAAGAAACCCCTCAAACTTCGCACAACTGAAAGCATTCTGCATGTAGGAGTGGGCAAAAATTTCTTCCAGTCGATGTCAGAGACTGGTAGACAGTTATAACTATAAGAAACGCCAACTTGAGGTTGTTTCTGCCAAAGGGGGCAATACCACCTATTCGAGCCAAGGGTGTACTTACTTTTTCCACATGCGAAATTTGCATTTATGTTTATTTAAATTATACAATGGACTACAAAATGTAAATGTTTCATGATATTTGTTATGTTATATCACCTTTATCTATCAATATTGTTGAAATGAAGATCAAATAGCTGTATGTTGAAATATGTTGAAAATGTCAAAACTTTACATGGGGTGTACTTACTTTTTCACGTGACTGTACATTACAACAACAACAACAACAACAACAACATGAATTTTAAGGCCATTTTCCCTGCTAGAGTGGGGGTTAGCCTTGCGGTCCCCATGGCAATCTTCTCCATTTTGCCCTATTTTCTGCATCTCTCCTTGTTAACCCCCTTGCCCGCATTTCTTCTTCCACCATCTTTAGCCAAGTCTTTCTTGGTCTTTCCCGTCCTCTACTTCCTTCTACATTCATTTCCATCACTCTTCTCAACCAGTCACTTTCATCCTTCCTCAACACATGACCAAACCATCTCAACCTGTTCCTCTTCACAGCATCAATCACAGGCTCTATTCCCATCATCTTTCACAATTCATCATTTGTCTTCCTCTCTCTCAACGATACTCCAAACATCCACCGAACCATTCGCATTTCCACCCTTTCCAGCCTTCGTTGCTGCTCTACATTCATGACCCATGTCTCGCTCCCATAAATCATAACACTTCTCACACATGCAGCATACACCTTTCCCTTCAGCTTCAACGATACTCCCCTCCTCATCAGCACGCCACTCAGTTCCCGAAACTTCTTCCATGCACATCTCACTCTAGCAACCGTTGCCGTGTCTGATCCACCTTCTCCATTCAGCATGTGTCCGGGGTAGCAAAATGTTTTTACACCTTCCAGCTTCACGCCGTCTCCAAGATCCAACTCAACATTTCCTCCATCTGCAGCTCCCTCTGTGCACACCTTACATTTGAATGTAGCTGCCACACTGGATAATGACCCTCTTAGACCACTACATTTTTGATGAACCCACTCAGCACACATTGTACATTGAATGGAGTTCACTCCAACACCCTTCCTGCACACAGCACATGGCCACTTCCCAGTTCTTTCCACCTCACCACATGCTTTACCACTTGCCTTCACCTTCGTCTTTCCTATATTCACCTTCAGACCTTTTGTCTCCATACATTCCTTCCACTTGTTCATCTTTTCCTTCAGTCCATCCATACTTTCTGCAATCAACACCAGATCATCTGCAAAAAACAACTCCCACGGTAAACCCTCCTTTACGTTCTGAGCCAGCACCTCCATCATAGCTACAAATAGTAGTGGACTTAGTACCGACCAAATAGGATTGCAAAGCAGATAGCGAAAGAGAGGTGTGATGTGATGGGGGTGAGTTGCTTGAAGGATGAAGTGGGACAAATCGTTGTCGACCCAGATGGAATTAAAGGAAGATGGAAAAGATAAATGGAAATGCTGTTGAATACAGAGAATGAATGGGATGGCAACATAGAGAGTAACCCAGTTTTAGGACCGGCAGAGAAGATAACTGAGAAGGAAGTTGAGGAAGCGATAAAAGCAATGAAGGGTAGAAAAGCGGGAGGGCCGACGGGAGTTGTGGGAGATATGTTGAAGGCAGCAGGAAGTTGGGGTGTGAAGAGAATGACAGAGATCTGTAAACTGGTGGTGAAAGAAGGCCGCATTCCAGTGGATTGGGAACTGAGTACCCTCGTCCCTCTATACAAGGGGAAAGGTGACCCTCTGGAGTGTGGCTCGTACCGAGCGATAAAGTTATTGGAGCATGGAATGAAGGTATTGGAAAGGGTGTTGGAGAGGAGGATAAGGAAGAAAGTGAAGATTGACGAAATGCAGTTTGGATTCATGCCAGGAAGAGGAACGACAGACGTGCTTTTCATTGTGAGGCAGTTGCAGGAGAAGTACATGGAGAAGAGGAAGAAGTTGTTTCTTGGGTTTGTTGATCTGGAGAAAGCATTCGATTGGGTTCCACGCAAAGTATTGACATGGGCATTGAGGAAGTTAGGAGTGGAGGAATGGTTGATCAGAGTAGTGATGGCAATGTACAAAAGAGCGCGCACAGCTGTAAGGACGAAGGACGGGAACAGTGGTGAGTTTGAGGTGAAGGTGGGAGTGCATCAGGGGTCGGTACTAAGTCCACTACTATTTGTAGCTGTGATGGAGGTGCTGGCTCAGAACGTAAAGGAGGGTTTACCGTGGGAGTTGTTGTATGCAGATGATCTGGTGTTGATTGCGGAAAGTATGGATGGCCTGAAGGAAAAGATGAACACGTGGAAGGAATGTATGGAGACAAAAGGTCTGAAGGTGCATATCGGAAAGACGAAGGTGATGGCAAGTGGTAAAGCATGTGGTGAGGTGGAAAGAACTAGGAAGTGGCCCTGTGCTGTGTGTAGGATGGGTGTCGGAGTGAGCTCCATTCAGTGTACAATGTGCGCTGAATGGGTTCATCAAAAATGTAGTGGTCTGAGAGGGTCATTAACCAGTGTGGCAGCGACATTCAAATGTAAGGTGTGCACAGAGGGAGCTGCAGATGGAGGAAATGTTGAGGTGGATCTTGGAGACGGCGTGAAGCTGGAAGGTGTGAAAACATTTTGCTACCTCGGAGACATGCTGAATGGAGAAGGTGGATCAGACTCGGCAACGGTTGCTCGAGTGAGATGTGCATGGAAGAAGTTTCGGGAATTGAGTGGCGTGCTGATGATGAGGGGAGTGTCGTTGAAGCTGAAGGGAAAGGTGTATGCTGCATGTGTGAGAAGTGTTATGATTTATGGGAGCGAGACATGGGTAATGAACGTAGAGCAGCAACGAAGGTTGGAAAGGGTGGAAATGCGAATGGTTCGGTGGATGTGTGGAGTATCGTTGAGAGAAGAAGACAAATGATGAATTGCGAAAGATGATGGGAATAGAGCCTGTGATTGATGCTGTGAAGAGGAACAGGTTGAGATGGTTTGGTCATGTGTTGAGGAAGGATGAAAGTGACTGGTTGAGAAGAGTGATGGAAATGAATGTAGAAGGAAGTAGAAGACGGGGAAGACCGAGAAAGACTTGGCTAAAGATGGTGGAAGAAGAAATGCGGGCAAGGGGGTTAACAAGGAGAGATGCAGAAAATAGGGCAAAATGGAGAAGATTGTCAAGGGGACCGCAAGGCTAACCCCCGCTCTAGCAGGGAAAATGGCCTTTAAAATGCATGTTGTTGTTGTTGTTGTTGTTAGTACCGACCCCTAATGCACTCCCACATTCACCTCAAACTCACCACTGTTCCCATCCTTCGTCCTTGCAGCTGTGCGCGCTCTTTTGTACATTGCCATCACTACTCTGATCAACCATTCCTCCACTTCTAACTTCCTCAATGCCCATGTCAATACTTCGCGTGGAACCCTATCGAATGCTTTCTCCAGATCAACAAACCCAAGAAACAACTTCTTCCTCTTCTCCATGTACTTCTCCTGCAACTGCCTCACAATAAAGAGCGCATCTGTCGTTCCTCTTCCTGGCATAAATCCAAACTGCCTTTCGTCGATCTTCACCTTCTTCCTTATCCTTCTCTCCAACACCCTTTCCATTGTTACTATATAATGCATCTTTACATTTCGCCCCACCCCTCCATCCCCCGACCCCTCCCACCTCTCACCCCCTTTTTCTAACACTATTTCACAGTCGTTCGGTAGCTCAGACCATTACTTTTAAGTTCACAATATATCCGTTTAGCTTAATGGATTTAAATTTCCACCATCACTTGAAGCAAATAATAATTCATGATTATTTGTTTTACATCGATCTATTTGAATTATGTTGCAGTTCGTTCGATTTAACATTTGATTTAACGGTTGTTTTGATTTAAGATCCCAATAAGTGTTTCAGTTGGTTCAACGGTTTTTGGTTTGATTTATGGTTTAAATTTGAATGGCACGAGTTTGTTCCAGAATGGCATTGATTGGTGGATTTGGTGTCCCCATCCCCTTTTTCCCTTGATATAAGGGGAGTGTAGAAATGTTTTTCTTTACTCTTGAGAAAGGTCAATGGATGCACGGTTGTCTGTGTGCTGATCGAAATGTCGAGCAGTTGTTTATTTTGCTCATTAAAGGTTGGAGAACTCAAGATGGATTCATTTGATATACAGTGGAACCTTGACTTACGAGTGCCCCAACTTACGAGTTTTTCGAGATACGAGCCGTCGCTCGGGCGGTTTATTGCTTTGAGATGCGAGCCGAGATTTGAGTTACGAGCTTTCGCCACCCGGTCACGTGGTTATCTTTCCGTGAAAGTACAGTATCTGTCGTATATCGCTGCATTTTTGTTTTCGCATGTTTCTTTATTTTGAGTTTACGCCGCCAGGTGGGTTCCGGTCACGTGGTTATCTTGACGTGCACGTACAGTATCTCTGTCGTATAGCGCTGCATTTTTGTTTTCGCATGTTTCTTTATTTTGAGTTTACGCCGCCAGGTGGGTTCCGGTCACGTGGTTATCTTGACGTGCACGTACAGTATCTCTGTCGTATAGCGCTGCATTTTTGTTTTCGCATGTTTCTTTATTTTGAGTTTACGCCGCCAGGTGGGTTCCGGTCACGTGGTTATCTTGACGTGCACGTACAGTATCTCTGCCGTCAACTTGTTCAGAGTGCCGGCGATAGCTCGCCTTCTCTTTGTGGAAAACACGGTACTGAGAAGAAGAAGAGGATGATGTGCTTGGATATAAAACACGCAATCGTCGAAAAACATGAGCGAGGTGTCGAGGAGGACGTATATAACGGCAGAGGAGAAGAGCATGCCAGGCCACAACTTGTGGATATAAAACACGCAATCGTCGTGTTTTATATAAAACTTGTGCTTGGATATAAAACACGCAATCGTCGAAAAACATGAGCGAGGTGCCGAGGAGGACGTATATAACGGCAGAGGAGAAGAGCATGCCAGGCCACAACTTGTTCAGAGTGCCGGCGATAGCTCGCCTTCTCTTTGTGGAAAACACGGTACTGAGAAGAAGAAGATGATGTGCTTGGATATAAAACACGCAATCGTCGAAAAACATGAGCGAGGTGTCGAGGAGGACGTATATAACGGCAGAGGAGAAGAGCATGCCAGGCCACAACTTGTTCAGAGTGCCGGCGATAGCTCGCCTTCTCTTTGTGGAAAACACGGTACTGAGAAGAAGAAGAGGATGATGTGCTTGGATATAAAACACGCAATCGTCGAAAAACATGAGCGAGGTGTCGAGGAGGACGTATATAACGGCAGAGGAGAAGAGCATGCCAGGCCACAACTTGTGGATATAAAACACGCAATCGTCGTGTTTTATATAAAACTTGTGCTTGGATATAAAACACGCAATCGTCGAAAAACATGAGCGAGGTGCCGAGGAGGACGTATATAACGGCAGAGGAGAAGAGCATGCCAGGCCACAACTTGTTCAGAGTGCCGGCGATAGCTCGCCTTCTCTTTGTGGAAAACACGGTGAGATCCTCAACATCCAACAACTAATGGGACGCAAACGGGGCGCCCAGTTTAGCGGTACACACATTGATGAATCACCCTGCCTGTGATTCACCCATGACAGGTTATAGCTGGGTCGGGATTCAAACCCAGGCTGGACAGTTTAGACTTTAGAGTCAAGTGTGCGTACCTCCAGTCCAGGCCATCCTGCCAACTTGTATGCTGCATACAGGTGAAATATAAAGCGCGAGATATTTTTATATATACTGTATATTTAAAAAAAAATTGGTGTGGTTTTTGGCGGGCTGGAACGGATTAATAGCATTTCAATGCATTTCAATGGGGAAATTTGATTTGAGATACGAGCAATTTGAGTTACGAGCTCGGTCACAGAACGAATTAAACTCGTAAGTCAAGGTTCCACTGTATATATATATTAATATACACCACATGACCAAAAAGTATGTGGACACACCTTCTAATTAGTGGATTCGGCTGTTTCAGCCACACCCATTGCTGACAGGTATACATAATCAAGCACACAGCCATGCAATCTCCATAGACAAACATTGGCAGCAGAATGGGCTGTACTGAAGAGCTCAGTGACTTTCAACATGGCATCGTCAAAGGATGCTACTTTTCCAACAAGTCAGTTCCTCAAATTTCTGCCCTGCTAGAGCTGTCCCGGTCAACTATAAGTGCTGTTATTCTGAAGTGGAAATGTCCAGGAGCAACAACAGCTCAGCAGTGAAGTGGTAGGCTACACAAGCTCACAGAACAGGACTGCCGAGTGCTGAAGCGCGTAACGCGTAAAAATCGTCTGTCCTCAGTTGCAACACCCACAACCAAGTTCCAAACTGCCTCTGGAAGCAACTTCAGCAGCACAACAACTGTTCTTCGGGAACTTCATGAAATGGGTTTCCATGGCCGAGCAGCCGCACAGAAACCAAAGATCACCTTGGGCAATGCCAAGTGTCGGCTGGAGTGGTGTAAAGCTCGCCAACATTGGACTCTGGAACCGTGGATACGCATTCAATGGAGTGATGAATCACGCTTCACCATCTGGCAGTCCAACGGACGAATCTGGGATTGGCGGATGCCAGGAGAACGCTACCTGCCCGAATGCATAGTGCCAACTGCAAAGTTTGGTGGAGGGGGAATAATGGTCTGGGGCTGTTTTTCATGGTTCGGGCTAGGCCCCTTAGTTCCAGTGAAGGGGAATCTTAATGCAACAGCATACAATGACATTCAAGACAATTATTGTGTGCTTCCAACTTTGTGGCAACAGTTTGGAGAAGGTCCTTTACTGTTTCAGCATGACAATGCCACCGTGCACAAAGTGAGGTCCCTACAGAAATGGTTTGTCGAGATCGGTGTGTAAGAACTTGACTGGCCTGCACAGAGGCCTGACCTCAACCCCATCGAACACCTTTGGGATGAATTGGAATGCCGACTGTGGTCGAGGCCGAATCGCCCAACATCAGTGCCCGACATCACCAATGCTCTTGTGGCTGAATGGAAGCAAATCCCCGCAGCAATGTTCCGACATCTAGTGGAAAGCCTTCCCAGAAGAGTGGAGGCTGTTATAGGCGCAAAGGGGGGGACCAACTCCATATTATTGCCCATGATTTTGGAATGAGATATTCAATGTTTGGGTGTCCACATACTTTTGGCCATGTAGTGTATATACCTGTTCTACTTACTTACACACACACACACACACACACACACACACACACACACACACACGTATATAAATATAGAACACTATTACACATAATTATGTACACTTCCTATTGAACATAGGTTTTGGTTTTGACAATTGTGGATATCTCATTCCAAGAACATTTTGAATTCTGCTCGTCTATTTTAACATTTCACTTGTAGTTTTTTAATTGAAATTATTTCTGCAATTTGAAATTGCTTATTTGATTAAACGTCATTGTTTCAGAATTTGGTATTTGAGATGCCCTCATGTTTCTCTAATATTAACTATATTAGATGTGGGCAGTGTTATAATGACCTCAAGGTTAATTACATCATGTTTCCTGCCTGTTGGATTTAGCCAATTTTGTTAATCATGCTTGTGCCACATCTCTTAACTTAATCTATCATTTCACTTACCTTCTATGTTAAATTCAAATTTATCCAATGACCTGAATCTAACTTGACAACTGCATACACTTATATGTAACATAACTTATATATTCCATGTGTTAACAATACTTCAATACGCACGCACGCACGCACACACACACACACACACACACACACACACACACACACACACACACACACACACACACACACACACACAATGAAATATCTGGGCAGTGTCTGTGTTGTCACTGAACTAGTCCCTCAAACTTTTGTTTCCGTGGTTGTGAAGTTTTTTTAAATAACGTGGTGGTGAGGTGTTTTAAATTACATGGTGGTGAGGTGTTTTGAATTACGTGGTGGTGAGGTGTTTTGAATTATGTGGTGGTGAGGTGTTTTTAATTACGTGGTGGTGTGTTTTTAATAACGTGGTGGCGAGGTGTTTTGAATTACTTGGTGGTGAGGTGTTTTGAATTACGTGGTGGTGAGGTGTTTTGAATTACGTGCTGGTGAGGTGTTTTGAATTATTTGGTGGTGAGGTGTTTTGAATTACTTTGTGGTGAGGTGTTTTGAATTACGTGGTGGTGAGGTGTTTTGAATTATGTGGTGGTGAGGTGTTTTTAATTATGTTGTGGTGAGGTGTTTGAATTACGTGGTGGTGAGGTGTTTTGAATTACGTGGTGGTGAGGTGTTTTTAATTTTGTGGTGGTGAGGTGTTTTCAATTATGTGGTGGTGAGGTGTTTTGAATTATATGGTGGTGAGGTGTCTTTAATTATGTGGTGATGAGGTGTTTTTAATTACTTGGTGGTGAGGTGTTTTGAATTTCGTGGTGGTGAGGTGTTTTGAATTTCGTGGTGTTGAGGTGTCTTGAATTTCATTTAAATTTTCAATTTCAAGGTGTTTTTATTACATGGTGGTGATTTGTTTTTAATTACACGGTGGTGAGGTGTTTTGAATTACGTGGTGATGAGGTGTTTTGAATTATGTGGTGGTGAAGTGTTTTGAATTTTGTGGTGGTGAGGTGTTTTTAATTTTGTAGTGGTGAGGTGTTTATAATTTCGTGGTGGTGAGGTGTTTGTAATTTCATGGTGGTGAGGTGTTTTGAATTATGTAGTGTTGAGGTGATTTGAATTACGTGGTGATGAGGTGTTTTGAATTACTTGATGTTGAGGTGTTTTAAATTATGTGGTGGTGAGGTGTTTTGAATTACGTGGTGATGAGGTGTTTTGAATTTACGTGATGGTGAGGTGTTTGTAATTTCGTGGTGGTGAGGTGTTTGCAATTTCGTGGTGGTGAGGTGTTTGCAATTTAATGGTGGTGAGGTGTTTGTAATTTCGTGGTAGTGAGGTGTTTGTAATTTCGTGGTGGTGAGGTGTTTGTAATTTCGTGGTGGTGAGGTGTTTGTAATTTCGTGGTGGTGAGGTGTTTTGAATTATGTAGTGGTGAGGAGTTTTGAATTATGTGGTGATGGGGTGTTTTGAATTACGTGATGTTGAGGTGTAATCGTCCCAAACCTCCAGTCTCCAGTCTGCACCTACCCCTTCCGTATGTGTGTGCTGAGGAGTTCTTTTTTGAATTTTTAAATATTTTTTAACCTAAATCTTCAACGTAAATTGCTTATAAAATGTAATATCACAATCACGACAAATTAATTTGTGCTAAATAATTGTTTGTTTTATGATTGGTGGAAATCATGACAACACAGCAACTCAGGTACACTCATTATCCTCAGCTAAAACAAGGCCGTTCCTCTGTAACGACGCGTAGCGAGCCAAGCTAGTGTATATATATATATATATATATACCTATATATATATAATTTGTATAAACAGGAATCAAACTCCTGCGTGGGGCTAAGTGAAAAATTCTGACTCAATACGGGACTCAAACCACGGACCTCCATTGATTACGCGTCAACAGCCCACTGCGCTATTGAGCCAACCGTAATCTCCTTCAGAATTTTACACACTTACCACTGCGAGCTTTTATAATGGCCGATGTGTTACGTGCCTTCTCGGCAGACACCAAATGTGAGCGTAAGTATATATATATATATATATTCATATATATATGAAGTATGTATATATATGAAGTATATATACATATATATAATATATATACAGACTTGGCATTTAATATGGAATATTTTTTTTTTCTTGACTTGGGTTTACTTTCTTAACTCAGTATATCAATCTGGTGAATTTCTTTTACACTTTGGTGATTTATTTGTTAAAAGAACGATGTCAGTGATTGTCTGTCGCAGCAAGAAGTCAACAACAGGATTATATCACAGGTGGCGTGGCAAAATGTATGGACAGGTGCATTTGATGATTGGCTTCACAGTCGGGTATACAAGGGTTGTTGCGTTCTGTATTCGTGGAAAACAACTGCTGCACGTCTCCAAAAGTTATTGCCGCTTCCTCTGGAGATGGTCCGTCAACTCGACAATGCTGTTTGTCATGGAGTGGTGGCTTTACGAAATTACGGCATGAAACAGCGTGCTATTGCTCGGCAGTATGGCATCACTCAAGGTCAGGTGTCAAAGATCCTGAAACGAAATGCTCAGAGGGGTGTCCCTACTCCAATACCGAGGCCAGGACGTCCCCGAAGAACTACAAGGAGGGATGATCAACAGCTGCACCGGTTAGTCCGCAATGGCCGTACCAAGTCAGATAATCGGCTTAGGGCTGAGTGGCAGCAACTAACAAATGTGCCTGTATCCAGAAGACTAGTCAACCAACGACTGGTTCAAGCAGGCTATCGTGCCAGGCATCCCCTGAGAAAGCCATGCCTGACCAGACAACACCACCAGCGCCGATTGCAGTGGGCCAAAGAGCACCGTCAATGGCAGCCAGGACACTGGAATCACATGATCTTCAGTGACGAGTCTAGATTTCTGGTCTATCGTCAAGATGGCCGCGTTCGAGTGCGCAGACAAGTGCATGAAGCCTACAACAAAGATTGTATAGTGCCAAGAGTCCAAGCTGGAGGTGGTGGGGTGACCGTTTGGGCTGCTTTTCATGCAGGGGGCAAAACTGACCTGGTTGTTCTGAATGGAAACCTGAACCAGTTCAAGTACAGGGCCATTCTGGAAGAAACATTGCTTCCATTTGCTCGTGCAGCCTTTCGAGGAAACTTTGTCTTCCAAGATGACAATGCACGGCCTCATCGTGCTCGCATGATCCAACACTTTCTTGCTGACCGTGGTGAAGAGCATATGGAGTGGCCTGCCATGTCCCCGGATATGAATCCGAAAGAGAACTTGTGGGCAGAATTAACGCGTCAAATCGACCACTTGGACCAGCAGCCTACCTCTGTGCGTGAATTGCAGCAGACTATTGTCACTGCATGGCAAGCGATTCCTGTCCAAACCTTGGCAAATCTTGTGAACAGCATGCCTCGACGTGTACGTGTTCTCCTGAATGCTCGTGGGGGTTACACGAAGTACTGAACTGTAATTTTACTGTCCGTAATCCCAGTCATAATTTAGCTTTTGTTGAAATTTTTTTTGGCTAATGTGCAAAATAAAGAGATACTTCTGGAAAACGTACAGAAGTTTAACACAGTACTGTCCATGAATTGAGTTCGATATCAGTTTACATCACTTTCAAGGATCAATTTATTTGCTTCGAAATGTCAAATATGGTTTTTGTTTCTTTTAAAGGTCACATTAACAAAATCTAGAATAATTTCAACATAATTCCAATGAACTTTTGGTTCTAAGTCATCTTGAAAAGTAAGTTCACCCCCACAAAAAAAGTATTCCATATTAAATGCCAAGTCTGTATATATGAAGCTCTTTCTAGCCACTAACTGATATTAATGTTCGGTACCTTCCTGGTGTCGTAGAAAGCAGAAATTTGGCATACTGATGGACATCACAGCAGAATCACCTGAACAAATCAGAGAACCATCGGAAAACGTCCGTAAATGAAAATTTACGTAAAAAACAACGTCACCGCATATGTAAAATAAAGTAAAAGAAAAAACTCAATCAATACCTAGCATTTGAAAATTGTAATTTCTATAACTGTAAATGTGAAATGAACATGACAATAATGTCCATAAATGAAAAAAAGAAAAAGTGTCCATGAATGAAAATTTACGCAAAAACCATAAACGCATCCGTAAAAATAAATAAACAAGAAGACGTCATGCAGAGCATGATACTTGCAAAATCCACCCCTCCCCAAAATAAAAAGTTGCCATGGATTCATCAAATTGTCCATTTCATTAAGATTAATTATAATTGACGATCTTAATCAAAGCTCAAGTCACAATGTCCATGTTGGAACCCATCTGTGGATCGGTCCCATCGGCCGATGGGTCTGACCCATCTGTGGATGCACGAGAAATGACAATGCAGACCCATCGGCCGATGGGTCTGCGCCATCTGTGGATGTGTTGTTCACCTTGAAGGAATGTGTATGCATCAATGGTGGATGAGTATGTTTATTTGAACCTAAAAATATTATCTTCTTTTTATCTTATCGACAAACGGTTATCGACAAACCACATGTCACGGACTGCTTTATAAACATTTATGACATCAATTGCTTATTTTTAGGTTCAAATAAACATACTCATCCACCATTGATGCATACACATTCCTTCAAGGTGAACAACACATCCGCAGATGGCGCAGACCCATCGGCCGATGGGTCTGCATTGTCATTTCTCGTGCATCCACAGATGGGTCAGACCCATCGGCCGATGGGACCGATCCACAGATGGGTTCCAACATCCACAATGAGATGTCCTGTTCACAAACAGATACACACAGACAAACAAACAGACAGACATACAAACAGACGATCTTAATGAAAGCTCGGGTCAATCAGATTTAAACTGATTATTTTTGAGATGGAAATTGATGATTTTATAAGTTTGACCTTGAGTTGACCTTTGACCTTTTGTCCTCAACAATAGTTGGTTTCACAATTCAATGAGGTACTGTGCAATTTCTGTTTCATTTTCCCAGTTAAAGGATGAAAATTGATGATTTTTTCAGATTAAAATTTAGGATTTTGGAAGTTTATTTTGAGGGTATATGGAGCAATGCTCTCCTCTCTGGGCTGGCGCTCCTGCTTCACGCCTTGCTCAGCTTGACGTCTTGGATACCAAGTCTTCAACACCATTGGAGTTTCTGGGCCTTTTACTTTCACATCAAAGACAGTTCGGTGGTCGCTGTGTTCCACCACCTCCTTCCTCGTCTTGCACCCACTGCCCTTTCCGTTTTCTGCTCTCCCCAACCACCTCAACTGTGACTCATCATAATCTTATTACAGTACAAGGGTGGTGTACAACACTGCTTCAGTAGTGCTAAACTTTCTGGGTTTCTTTAAATTATCTTTAATATCATTATTTTATAAAAATTGAAGTGTATACTTGAACACTTAGTGAGGCCCCGTCTAGAATATTGTGTACAGTTTTGGTCACCACAACTCAGTTATTTAGCTGTCATAGAGAGGGTTCACGGTAGGGCAACTTCATTGATTCCGGGCCAACCGAGACTCAGCTATGAGGAGCAGCTTAAGGAGACAGGTTATGAGGGGATATGATAGAGATGTTTAAGATAACGAAGGGTGGAGACAAAATAAGTGCAGAATAATTATTCAGCACAACAGACTGTGATAGAACCAGGGGCCATAGCCTGAGAGTAAATAAGAGGAGACTGAAGACGGTAGTAAGGCAGGGGTATTTCACTCAGAGAGTAGTTCATGCATAGAATAGTCTTCCTGGAAAGGTAGTGGCAGCAGAAACAGTTGATAAGTTTAAATTGGAATTAGATAGGTACTGAGAAGCACTGGATATAGAAGGGTGCAGGGATATTAGCAGGACTTTTAGGTAGCTTGAGTATGGATGGGTGATTGTGCGCATCTATGCAGAACGTCATGTCTGTGGGGGTCTTGCCAAGGTGTGATTCACGGTTGATGTTGTGTGGTTTACACCTAATAACCACTTTTACCCACCCCCTTGAAAGAAGAAGAAGAAGAAAAAAACCGCAAAAAATTCCTTTTTCCTTTTTTTAGTTGAATAATTAAGATATATATTTCCCAATTTTTATTTTGACACCCATGGCATATCTATGGGCGTGGCACAATGTCTCATCCACATTCGTCCCCTTATTCCCCCAATGAAATAGCGTCGTCGTTTGATAGATATAATTGGTCTTGTGTTGATTTGGCGTAGGATTCATGGGCCAAATGGCCTCCTCCTGCGTCTAGTTTCCTTTCGTTTCTTTGTGTAACAATGCACGGGGTATCGTGTTCTATGAACTCTCGAGTTTATTTTGAATGCAGCTTTTGGCTGCTGGTTGCATCTTCATGGCAGCATTGCTGTGCTGCTTATGCAGTGCACCCTGTAGGTTAGAGCGGAATTTGTAAATTGTTCAGGGTGCACGACACACACATTGATGAGTCGCCCTGCCTGAAAAACAGCAGGATGACAATTTAGAGCTGGGTCAGGACTCAAAAACCAGGCTGTATGGCTCAGAGGGGAGTGTGCCTATATATAGGGCCAAGGCCATACTGCCAGTTAACCGTCCTCCCAGCAATCACTATGTGTGGAGCAGCCTGAACAGAAGGAGCCTCCCCTGACACACTTCCACACCTCCCACCCAAAAACTTATCCTATGAGTGCAAAATAAATGGATGACTCCTTTCCCATGCTACTAGCAGCAACCTCTCAAGACAAGTCTTCCAAGATCAATAAGGTCTTTCAAACACCTCAAGTACCTCTCATAACATTTGCTTTAAATGCCATAATAGGTTTTCTTTTGCGATCTCTAGTTACCTTCGTGCTGTTCAGATATCCCTTCACAGGTGTTACTATGGATGTTTGAAAGGTCATATTGGTTCCCATTTGTATGCACTTTGCAAAAGGATGCTCAAAACTCAAAAATCATCGAAATTTCGGGTGAATTAAAGGAGTAAAATCCCAACACCACCATAAATCACAAGCTCATGCAGGTACAGGTAGAAGGAACAAGTATATGGCAGATAAAATAAAAAAATGCCTCCGATGGAATTGATGATAAAATTGCCTGATAGATTAATCCGAGAGAATCACGGCAATGATGATTAAAGTCTCAGGCGTAGGAAAAACCTATTATATGAGGGTCATTGAAGGTTGAGGTCGTAGACCTTTTATATCTCCACGACAGTGTGCAATTATCCTTTGCAGTCTGGGCGCAGACTCCATGAGAGCAGAGATCCTTTGTTACTCACCTTGCACTAATCTTCTTGAATGTAAGTGAGAATGAATGATAACTTTTAAATGGTGAGGTCCAAATCTTCTGCAACTTCACATTGATGGTAATCTGGTGATTATCCCAAATTTGCTGAGCAAGATGAACGTTTGCTTGAATGGCGTTATTCGGTTGCACGTGAGAATGCTCAACATCGGCCGCCAATTCACAGCCATTCTTGCACTCACTGCACAATTTCGAAAACACACAAACTATGTGTTTTGGATCAAAGGAAAACACACAAACAAAACAGGAAAGACTTGAATCACCTACAGTCACGTGAAAAAGGAAGTGCACCCCATGTAAAGTTTTGACTTTTTCAACATATTTCAACATACAGCTATTTGATCTTCATTTCAACAATATTGATAGATAAAGGTGATATAATATAACAAATATCATGAAACATTTACATTTTGTAGTCCATTGTATAATTTAAATAAACATAAATGCAAATTTCGCATGTGGAAAAAGTAAGTACACCCCTACATTTATCACTACTTCAAATACCTAAAATTAGAATCAGGTGCATCAGCTCAGGTGCAACTGATTAGAACATCGTTAGAGAGGATCTTGGAGGAACCTGTCTTATTTAAACCTCAGACATTTAGTTTGGTTTGCTCTTTGTTGTTGAAGTGTGCGGCGTCACCATGCCTAGATCAAAAGAGCTCTCTGAGGCCTTCAGAAAGAAGGTTATAGATGCCGACGAGTCTGGGAAGGGATTTAAAAAGATCTCCAAACAATTTGAAATCAATCATTCGACTATCCGGAAGATCCTCTACAAGTGGAGAAGATTCCAAACAACTGCCAACTTATTCAGGCCAGGCCACCCCAGCAAGTTCAGCCCGAGAGCAGACCGCAAGATGCTGAAAGAAGTCTCTAAGAACCCCAAAATGTCATCATGGGACCTACAGGTTGCTCTTGCCACTGTTCATGTCAAAGTGCACGAGTCTACCATTAGAAAGAGGCTGCACAAATTTGATCGACGTGGGAGGTGTGCCAGGAGGAAACCTTTGCTGTCCAGAAAGAACATCAGGGCAAGACTAAAGTTTGCCAATGAACACCTAACCAGCACTTCTGGAACAATGTGCTCCGGACAGATGAGTCAAAGGTAGAGCTATTTGGCCACAGTACCACAAGACATTTTTGGCGAAAACCAAAGACAGCATTTGACCACAAGAACCTGATACCAAATGTAAAGCATGGTGGTGGAAATATTTTGGTTTGGGGCAGCTTTGCTGCATCAGGGCCTGGGCAGCTCACCAACATAGAATCTACTATGAATTATTCATTGTTCCAGAGGGTGCTTGAGGATAATGTGAGGCCATCTGTGGGAAAGTTGAAGCTCAACCGAAGGTGGACCTTGCAACATGACAATGACCCTAAACATACCAGTAAATCCATCAAGGAATGGCTGGAAAGAAAGAAATGGAGAGTTCTGGAATGGCCAAGTCAAAGCCTGGATCTAAATCCCATCGAGATGCTGTGGGGGGATTTGAAACGAGCTGTGCATGCAAGAAACCCTTCAAACATCACACAGCTGAAAGAATTCTGCATGGAGGAGTGGGCAAAAATTTCTCCCAGTCGATGTCAGAGACTGGTAGACAGTTGTAAGAAACGCCTACTTGAGGTTGTTTCTGCCAAAGGGGGCAATACCACCTATTAGAGCCAAGGGTGTACTTACTTTTTCCACATGTGAAATTTGCATTTATGTTTATTTAAATTATACAATGGACTACAAAATGTAAATGTTTCATGATATTTGTTATATTATATCACCTTTATCTATCAATATTGTTGAAATGAAGATCAAATAGCTGTATGTTGAAATATGTTGAAAAAGTCAAAACTTTACATGGGGTGTACTTACTTTTTCACGTGACTGTAATTGTGAAAACAGTTCCCTGTCAATGTTTCAGTTAGTTTGATGTTTTCTCCTTCACAAGAAACTCCATGATACACCTCTATTTCAAAACAGATTTGATTATTTCCTCCGCCAACGATGGTGAGTGGAGGTTATGTTTTCACGTCTGTCTGTTTGTCTCTCTGTGTGTTTGTCTGTGGGCAGGATATATCAAAAGGTTGTGGACAGATTCGGACGAAATTTGGTGGAGAGGTTGGGTGTCTGACAGGGACGGAATTATTCGATTTTGGTGAAGATCCGGATCCGGATATTGATACTATAATTACCCTGCACTCCCGAAACGAAAAGCGAGGTGAAGTGATCTGTTACGTACGTACGTGTCTGCATTTTTGAAATACATTTTCTCGGCAACTGTTGGTCCGATTGACATGATTTTTTTTTACCATAATAGCGACTCCTGCATAATTTTTAGTTATAAATATGACGTCGTAGGTCATGCAACTGATCACAATCACAACTGGTCACAATTTGTCACAATTCACAATACAATAGTCACAATTCACAATTGGCAACTGGTCACAATTGTGATCTATGAGTGCCACCTTGGAAAAACTTTGCACCTCCGAAACAACTCCATGGAAAAAATTGAAACATGGCTCATTATCAAGAACTCCCCAAGGGGAATAACAAGTTAATTCTGACGTCATAATTCGACAAGTACTATGCTTGAAAATTTTGAGGGTCATCTTGGGATAATTAGGTCGACAAAATTAAATTGACGACATCGTGGGTGATTTGGTTCGGCAGCCATGTTGGAATTGAACTTCTTTTTTTTTAATCAAAATTTTCTCGAGAACCGGTGACTAGATTGATGCGAAACTTAATGCACATGATCTACGAGCATGAACACATCGAGCATGAACACATGAACACATAGGATGTTCCATAAATAAATCACAAGTCACGTGGTCTGGCAGTCATATTGGATTTAACCTAAAACCCTTAAATATCTTTTTCTCCAGAACGGCTTTCAGATCGAGGGGAACATTCACACTCATGTTCTCTAACCTCGGGGGTTCCATGGTGTTCACAAATTATTCATAGGTCACATGGTCTGGAAGCAATGTTGGATCAAAGGAAAACAAACAAACAATTATTTCTGTGAAACAGCTGAACCTATCGAAGTGAAACTTTCCAAATGTCATCTAACACTCGCTGCATATAGTGTGAAAATGATGGTGATGTCATCGGTCACGTGGTTTGGCAGTCATCTTGCACAGAAAAAGGAACCTTATCCGATCAAAACGAAACTTCACACACCTTATCTGCTAACCAATTGGAGCCAGAGTGTAAATTTCTGATGTCATAGGTCACATGGTTGGGCAGATATATTGGATCTAAGTGAAAATCTTCTCTGAAACTGTTTAACTGATCAATGCCAAACTTTTAACAAATTGATCAACGACCCATGGGAAATATAGTTTGATAAAAGTGCCGTCATTGGTCACAGGTCTGGCAGCCATATTGGATGAAAGAAAAATAACCTTAAAAAACAGAAATGTTAGCTTGCACCAAGTCCTTCTCAAAACTTCTCAAGGGGTAAGTATTCTATGAATACCATATAGTTTTTTTTTAAGTGATCCTTCACCATTGAGAGATATGGCTAAAACAATACTGTATATAGCATGATATCTCAAAAAGGTATGGACTGATTCGGACGAAACTTGGACTTCCGCTTCCGGTTCCCCTGGCGTGGAAGTGTTTTTCGATCTCTCCACGTCATCAATTTTTAAGTATTTTCTCATTCTTGTCTTTGTCAAATTTCCACTCGTTATTTTATTGTGTATGTGTTACTGTGTGTTTCTAGTTAGTGTTGGTTTGTAATTCATGCAAACTTGTGTGCAATTAATCGTTTTCTGTTCGCACCGCGTGCGCGGCCTGGTCTCTCTCGGCTTCCCTCCCCCCATTGGTGTTTTGTGAATTTAAGTTCTTTCCTTCTCTGTATTGCTTGTTTCTTAGATTTTCTCTTCTCCCCCTAACTTCCCCGAACATCTTACCCTTTGCCTTACGTTTTAAATACAAAAAAGTAAAATAAAAATCATTTCCTTCTCTCTTCGTGGGCCCAACGAAGATTCTATGATCCTCCCCTTACACAGTCAATGGAGCATCTTCTCTTCTAGATATCTTCCCCACCCACGTGTGCTGTTGTCTCGCCCCGCCCCCTTTATCTCCTTTACTTCCACCTCTTCCTTCCATCTCCAGCCGATACTCGCCTTTCCAATTCTAGTTTCCACCATACTCATTCAACCCTTTCTCCTTCTTTCTCAAATCCACGCCCTCACTTCAGGGAATTTTCCCAGATTGTTTTTCACAGTTTTGTTGAAATATTATTTAAATATGTTCAAACTTTCCCCTGCAGTGTTTTATTCAGTGGTTCATTACAACACAGTTTTTCTTCCTATTTAAAAGGCTTTTTCAATTTCCACATCAAATCATTCCATTTCAAAAAAAATTCAATCTCCTACAGTCCTTCCTTTCTACATTCTCTGAACTCCCTTCATTCCACCCCTACTCTATCGTTTTCAAACGGATCTCTAACTTGAAAATCACAATAAACATAGTTTGTAATAAATGTTTATTTTTCATGAATTTCTTTCGAAACTCCCCCCTCACCCCTCCCCTTCAACCCCCCCCCCCCACTATCCCCCATTCTTTCATTTTCTGCAATAAAAAATGCCTATGTAAACATTGAACTGTGCTCGTACAAGCTGATAATCATTAATATGGGCATGAAGGCCACTGATATCTTGGATGTTGAGGAAGATCGATGAACCAAAAAGGCTGCTGCTGAAATGTTACAAACCTGGAATTATTCAATGAAATGTGAAGTATCCATGTGAAGTTCCAAGTGCAACATCATAAAGGAAAGAAATGAACAAATTTAGATCCGAAATAGAAACTCATCCCACTGGGCTATAAACGGCAAATGAAACAAACAAAAGGAAGCAGAGAAAATAAAAAAGCAGAAAACGACGGAATGCAGCGAAAGAAAAGCTGTGGTACCTAAAACCCAGGAATCGTGTAATTTGGCAACTGGCTCTGTCTGTTTCAGTGCCAACTAGAATCGCAGTCGGTAGAACGCATACCTCCACCATGCTGAACAGTTTATGTTTTTTATCTCACTGATAGGCCAGATCTGGAATCGGACCTAAACCAAAATATAATCGTCTTGTTATTGTCGCCTAACCACATCATCCACCTAGTTTTGTCATAACTCGTCCATAACCTTTTGAAATATCATGTTATATATCGCTTTTCGCCCGATCTCTCAATGGTGAAGAATTACTTAAAAACTAAGTAATTCTCGTATCCAAATCCATAATAAGATCTACACCAAAATCGAATCGATCAGTCCTTGTCACACGCACAAACTGTCCACTGTGTTTCGTCCGAATCCGTCAATAACTTTTTGAGATATCCTGCTATATGTCGACTTTAGCCCGAACACTCAATGGTGAAGAATCACTTTAAAAATTCTACTAACCGGATCCGCATCTGCATCTTCGCCAAAATTGAACCAATTCTTCCTTGTCAGACACCCAACCTGTCCACCAAGTTTCATCCAAACCCGTCCACAACGTTTTGAGATATCCTGCTATATATCATTTTTTGCCCTAATACCAATGGTGAAGAAGCATTTAAAAAATTATAGTAGCCGGATCCGAATCAGGATCTTCACCAAAATCTAATAGTTTCGTCCTTGTCACATACACTACCTCTCTGCCAAATTTAGTCTGAATCCGTCGACAACTTTTTGAGATATCGTGTTGACAAATAGACAAACAGACAGACAGACAGACAGACATACAGGGGTGAAAACATAACCTCCATCCACCTTCGGTGGCGGAGGTAACAAAAGAAGAGGAGCTCAACTCTCTTATTCCTCGCCTCACCTTTCAATGGAACTGCCTCCCAGAGGCTGCTTTGTCTCACTCTTCTCTCCAGGGCTTCAATCAAGCAGCGTATCGCCATCACTTGACAACCCTAATTCAGTCCCATGATATTTTTTTACCCCCCTATTAACCTTTCCTACCCCAACCATCTTACTTGCTATTCTTCTTATCCTGTTTGTTCATTCCCATGATGTTTGTCCCACTGTCATTTCTAACTTGGCTCTCCCACGAGATCCACTCCTGTAAATAAATAAATAAAGAACGAGTAAACAAACTCACCAATTAATGCCTTTATAATAGTTGTTTCCATTGAAAAATTGCACCTCCTCAAAGCTGCTCTCGCTGGGTAGGCTGGGCGTGAGGGCTGGATGCAGCGAAAGAAAAGCATGGAGTGCCGTGGTTCCTGAAACACGGGAGTTGTGTCATTTGGCAACTGGCTCTTTACCAAGAGAGCAGCAAATGCTTTCCATTAAAATCCTCCAATTTGATGATGTCACAGACTTCAAGTGGGAAAGTACCCTTGCATTGATCTTTAAAATCTCCATGGCATGTAGTACAGATTATTATCACAAATTCCACAAAAAGCTTTCACAATATTGCTTTATTCATTGTCTACTAATGTCCTCGTAAAAAGGTGACCTTCTTCAAAATGTACTAATTTCCTTCTGCAAAAGTTGGTGGATATTGATCATAACACTGCACTTACTGTATTACTCCGACGTAAGTTCAAGTTCAGTGGGCATTAGCAAGTTCAAGTTCAGTGGTGCATTGGCAAGTTTGGCTGTGCTGTCGAAATATGTTTGATAATACAGAGCACCCATCAGATTTTCCATAAGCTTTATAGATATTGTAGAAAAGATTGTGAAAAACCATATTTGATCCTTCTAACAGTTTGTTAGCAAGGTCAATACAAGAAAAACAAGAAAGAGCAATCAGAGATTGCAGACACTCGCCAGGATGTGTTTTCAGTGGTTTTTAAGGCTTTTGTGTTAAAACAAAATATGGCGTCAGAACCACGTGACCGATGACGTCATCATTTTTTTTTCTCCACAAATTTATCCCTAGATTATGCTCAATAAATTTCATCTTGATCGGATAATGTTTTGTGCTTGTCGAATTATGACGTCATAATGGAGGCACCAATGACATCATCATTAACATATTTTATTCCCCATGGAGAGTTCTTTACAATGAGTCATGTCTTAACTTTTTCTATTCAGCCCTTTCGGAGATATAGAGGTGCAAAGTTTTTTTGTGTGTGTGTGTGTGTGTGTGTGCACAGAATCGAGGCTCGTGAAAGCTAACATTTATCACAAAAAAAAAAATCAAACAGACAAACAAAATATATAAAAAGAGGGAGCGGTAGACAAGATGGGGAGAGAAGGGGAAGCACACAAACACAACATTTGAGAGCATGGACATCAGGAGATGTGTGGGAGGGAGAGGGCTTGGGGGGAGGAGGCGTGGGAAGGGGGAGGGGGGTGGGAGAAGTATAAAAGACAAGGACAACAAGGACTTCCAGGAAATAAGTTGGTATTTCAAAAAAGTGGATTTGGGGTGAAATTAGTGGGGGTAGAAAAGATCAAGGTTTTGGATGGGGAAGATAAGAGATGGTGGTGAACAGCTGTTTTAAAGACCTGGAGGGAGGAGTGGGATTGAAGAGAGTGAGGGAGTTTGTTCCAGAGGTGGGAGAAAAGAGGAATGAAGGAGTGAAGGTGAGCAGAGAGTCTTGATTTTGGCAGTTTAACCATAAGAGGGTTGCAGGCAGATCTTGTGCGACCTGTAGGAATATATGGGGAACAGACCCAGAGAGAGCTGGGGGAGCAAGCCGGAGAGGAGTCGGTAGAAGACAGAAAGACCACCAACCTGCCTGCGGTGAGTAAGTGAAAGGCCCTCGGAGATAGCTTCATCGCCGGAGATTCCAATGATTCTGAACGCTTTGGTTTCAACAGCGTGAAGACGAGCTAGGTGTGAGGCTGGAGCATCAGCCCAGAGGGGAGAGCAGTGCTCCATTGAGCTGCGGATGAAAGCCTTGTATGTGGTGAGGAGCTCAGGTGTGCCAAGGAAGGACTTCACACGATGGAAGATGCCCAGTCGGCAACTGGCTTTGGGGGCCAGCTTGGAAATGTGGTTTTCCCAGGAAAGATCATGGCAGATAGTGAGACCCAAAATCTTGAGTGACAGAACTTCTTGGAGAGGATTATTCAGAAAGTGGATGGGAGGGTTGTCCAATCGGTCTTTTCGGAGAGACATCGTAAGAGTGTGAGATTTGTCAGGATTGAAAGACATGTTCCACTTGTTTGCCCAGTCTGTGATTTTGTCCAGGCCTGCAGAGAGTGAGGAGGCTGCAGACTGCCGATCTGAGGGAAGAGGAATGGAGCGGCAGAGAGTGGAGTCATCAGCAAAGAGATAGAGAGGATTTTCAAGAGAGTCAGAGAGATCATTGATGAAGACCAGAAAAAGCACAGGGCCCAGAACACTGCCTTGGGGAACTCCAGCCTGAACAGGGAGAGGAGATGAGAGAAACCCATTCAGGGCCACATGTTGACTGCAACTAGAGAGGAAGTCCGCCAGCCATGCGTGGAGATTTCCATGGATACCAAAGGAGGAGCGTTTGGTGAGCAGAGCGGGGTGCCAGACCGTATCGAAGGCACGTGATATGTCAAGGGAGACAGCTCTAAGTTTTCTGTTTGGCATTGAGGACCTCCATCCATACGTTTTTCGGTTTTTCCAAGATTGCAGCCAAACCACGTGACCTATGACATCATAATTATCATTGCAACATTCTACAGGTGGAGCTGCATCGATGTTGAAAATTTCCTGTCAATCGGACCAATGTTTGCAGAGAAAATCATATTTATTTTTTGCGGACAAACAAACAGACAAACAAATGAAAAATCGGTCAGAGACCGAGGACTTGCCGGAATGTACTTTTTTATCGGCCATTTTGGACAAATATGGCGGCCGAACCACGTGACCAATGACGTCATCATTATTTGTTTTCTAAACTAATTCATTCCTTGATGATGCTCAAGAAATTTTATCTTGATCGGATGAAGTTTGTACTTGTCGAATTATGACATCATAATGGAGGCACCTATGACATCATCATTAACATATTTTATTCCCCATGGAGAGTTCTTTACAATGAGCCATGTCTCAATTTTGTCTAATCAGCACATTCGGAGATATAGAGGTGCAAAGTTTTTCGGTTTTTCCAAGATGGCGGCGGAACCACGTGACCGATGACATCATTTTTTTTTCTCCACCCGTTTATGCCGTCATGTCGCTCAAGAAATTGCATCTTGATTGGATGAAGTTTTGTACTTGTCGAATTATCAAATTATGACGTCATGATGGAGGCCTTGGGTCGAGAGAGTTAAAAAAATTGGCACAGTCTATTCCAGGGCAAGACAAATACGTGTGTAAAGTTTGGCGATTCTACGTGCAATGGTGCAGATGTAGTGCTGCGCACAGACAGACAAGCAGACAAAGAGACAGATGAAAAATCGGTCAGAGACCGAGGACTTGCCGGAATGTACTTTTTTATCGGCCATTTTGTACAAATATGGCGGCCGAACCACGTGACCGATGACGTCATCATTATTTGTTTTCTAAACGAAGTTATTCCTTGATGATGCTCAAGAAATTTCATCTTCATCGGATGAAGTTTTGTACATGTCGAATTATGACATCATAATGGAGGCACCTATCACATCATCGTTAACATATTTTATTCCCCATGGAGAGTTCTTTACAATGAGCCATGTCTCAATTTTTTTCTATTCAGCACTTTCGGAGATATAGAGGTGCAAAGTTTTTCGGTTTTTCCAAGATGGCGGCTGAACCACGTGACCGATGATGTCATAATTATTTTTTTTCTCCACCAGTTTATGCCGACATGGCGCTCAAGAAATTGCATCTTGATCGGATGAAGTTTTGTACTTGTCGAATTATGACGTCATAATGGAGGCACCAATGACATCATCATTAACATATTTTATTCCCCATGGAGAGTTCTTTACAATGAGTCATGTCTCAATTTTTTCTATTCAGCACTTTCGGAGATATAGAGGTGCACAGTTTTTCGGTTTTTCCAAGATGGCGGCCAAACCACGTGACTGATGACATCATCATTAACATATTTTATTCCACATGGAGGGTTCTTTACAATGAGCCATGTCTCAATTTTTTATATTCAGCACTTTTGGAGATATAGAGGTGCAAAGTTTTTTGGTTTTTCCAAGATGGCTGCCGAACCACGTGACCGATGACATCATCATTAACATGTTTTATTCCCCATGGAGAGTTCTTTACAATGAGCCATGTCTCAATTTTTCTATTCAGCACTTTCGGAGATATAGAGGTGCAAAGTTTTTCGGTTTTTCCAAGATGGCGGCCAAACCATGTGACAGTCTATTTCAGGGCAAGACAAATATGTGTGTAAAGTTTGGCGATTCTACGTGCAATGGTGTAGACGTAGTGCTGCGCACAGACAGACAGACAAGCAGACAGACGAACAGACAAACCAACCGATCAACATACTTGCCGGAATCTTTTCCGGCAAGTAACAAATGAAAAATCACTCATAGAGTGACACTTGGCAAAACAGAAAAAAGTAGAATGGCACTCAGTAGAGCATCCTTTTGACCTCAAAAATAATTAGTGGTTGAATTCAGTGACCTGATATGCAAATAGTCTTCAAAGTTTAAGTTCATCGGATGAAAATTGACAATTTTAGAAATTTGGCCTATGTCGACCTTTTGGCCTATGTTGACCTAAAATAGTTGGTGGTTGGTTTCATTAGGCTGATATGTAAATCCTATTCAAATTTCAAGTCAATCAGATGAAAATGGAGGATTTTAGAAATTTGAAATTGTTGTTGACCTTTGGCCTATGATGACCTTTTGGCCAACGCTGATCTCACAAATAGTTGGTGGTTGAATTCATTTCGCCGATATGTAAATGCGATTCAAATTTCAAGTCAATCAGATGAAAATTGAGGATTTTAGGAATTCGAAAAAAGTGGTTGACCTTTGACCTATGTTGACCTTTTGGCCTACGCTGATCTCAAATATATAAAGGATTTGGTCGGACCACGAAATCTACCATTTGGTGAACTTTCGTTAAGATCGGTTTAAAATTGTGACCTGTAGGCAAGTATAAGTGAGCGGACAGGCAAACACACATCCACACAAGCACACAAACACACAAACCGGAGTGATCAACATACTTGCAAATATATATATATATATATATATATATATATATATATATATATATATTCTGTCAAGTAACACACTCAAAGACTCAAATACAATACCCTCTCCTATGGCGAGCATAACAAGAACTAGAGCGAAGTCGATGGAACGCCATCTCAAATCCCCACGCTTCCCACCAAAAGCAAAGTTGAAGCAGGGCATAAAGTTCCACCAGGAATGAGCCAATATCAAATTCTGAGTTAAAGGTTTTTTTTCCATTTTGTCCCCTGTGACCCCAAGTCCCCACCCCCTGGGGCATGAATTAGAGGTCAAATCCAAGAAAATCATTAAATATTTCATGTGTCCCCCAATGTTGATTACATATTCAAAGTTTTATTTCAAAAACGTTTTAAAATGTGCCTGGAATTGTATTTTTTGGGTGTTTGACCTTTTGACCTCATCCCAGGGGTTCCAGAAATTATACTGCTCTTGCACCTTTGTGCAATGTGGTAATCATACCTGCCAAGTTTGGTGAATTTCTGCACAACCGTTAAGGAAGAGGGAGCGTGACGAACAGATAGACAGACGGACAGGCAGACAAACAGAGCCAATTGCAATACTCCCCCTCCCCCCCCCCCCTTCCCAACCACCCACTCCTCGGTTTTTTTCAAAAAGCATCGGGATAATAACACAAACAAACGTACAGGTTTCCAAAAGCAGGCTCACCTGTTTTTTGAGGACCGATGATTATCAGCTGTGGAAGTCGATCACAAGAATTCTCTTTGGACCAGATCTCCCAGTGACGTTTATCATCACAGGGGTTCTGCGGACAACCCACAATTACCAGGCACACGTAAGAACCTCCTGAAACAATTCCCGCAAGTCGTGTGACATTCCTATAGTGGCATGATGCTTTCAATTTTGATTGGATGTTGGGCACGAGCTTCAAAATATAGCTCTCTGCCCTCTTTGGGCAGGTACACCAGCAGCTCACATGTTCACAGGAGTTAAACCAGATACTCCATGTAAAGATAAAATTATCAGCATTTATAAATGTCAGAACTTTAAAATACCAGACTGCATGTATTGTATGCAATTTAAAAGCATTGTTCCAGATACAAAGCTGTAAAATAAGGGAATGTGAGAATTATAACCCTACAGCATTTTTTAAGAGGCTTTGCCTAATGAAACAATTCAGCGCTGACCTTATGATGCAAAACGCTTGTCCAGCTTCAATTTATGGCAGAGAATTCAGCAATGTCCTAAACAGTATTAGCAAATTTTCTGGGCTGGTAAGGTAGTTAAGGAGACAGAGTTTCCATCGAAGGACATTAAGCATCAAGGACTCGTCTGGCATCACTGATTCTTCTACTTCGGCTTCTTCTGCTTTCATATGCAGCACATGGCTGTGGGTGGCATCATTTCCTGGGGGCATGTCTGTGCCATTATTGGGGTGCCCCTGTGAGTTAGTGCAGGAATTTGGAATCTCTTCAGTGCCGGTGATAGCTCGCCTACTCTTCACGAAGAACACTGTGGGATGTATAACGTCCACCAACTAATGCTGGCAGATGAGACACCCAGTTAACCGTCCATCTGATGGACGGAACACATTGATGAAACACCGGGATGCCCGTTTATATAGCTGAGTGCGCTTAGCTCTTGGCTAGCCTGACATCGCAGAATGCTTCTGTATTTATTTATTGCAAGGTTTAGTGTAAAGTACAAAGCGCTTTATGCAAACTAGTTAATGGACGTTTGTAGGCGCCTGAGATTATCATCATAATTTAACATTCTCTTGCCTCCATCGTCATACTCTAATTTTGCTATCAAAGAACCCTTTAAACAATGTTCTGCAGAATATATACATAACTCAATATAATTTTTATGGAACCTATAAATTATATAGAACTCTGGGGAGAGGTTGGTTGTTCTATATAATTAATTACACGTTCTATATTTAAATACAGTTAATATTTACTGTAAATACAGTTACAGTCATGTGAAAAAGTAAGTACACCCCATGTAAAGTTTTGACTTTTTCAACATATTTCAACATACAGCTATTTGATCTTCATTTCAACAATATTGATAGATAAAGGTGATATAATATAACAAATATCATGAAACATTTACATTTTGTAGTCCATTGTATAATTTAAATAAACAGAAATGCAAATTTCGCATGTGGAAAAAGTAAGTACACCCTTGGCTCTAATAGGTGGTATCGCCCCCTTTGCCAGAAACAACATCAAGTAGGCGTTTCTTATGACTGTCTACCAGTCTCTGACATCGACTGGGAGAAATTTTTGCCCACTCCTCCATGCAGAATTCTTTCAGCTGTGCGATGTTTGAGGGGTTTCTTGCATGCACAGCTCGTTTCAAATTCCCCCACAACAACTCGATGGGATTTAGATCCGGGCTTTGACTTGGCCATTCCAGAACCCTCCATTTCTTTCTTTTCAGCCATTCCTTGGTGGATTTACTGGTATGTTTAGGGTCATTGTCATGTTGCAAGGTCCACCTTCGATTGAGCTTCCACTTTCTGACAGATGGCCTCACATTATCCTCAAGTACCCTCTGGTACAATGAAGAATTCATAGTGGATTCTATGATGGTGAGCTCCCCAGGCCCTGATGCAGCAAAGCTGCCCCAAACCATAATATTTCCACCACCATGCTTTACAGTTGGTATCAGGTTCTTGTGGTCAAATGCTGTCTTTGGTTTTCGCCAAACATGTCTTCTGGTACTGTGGCCAAATAGCTCTACCTTTGACTCATCTGTCCGGAGCACATTGTTCCAGAAGTGCTGGTCTTTGCCTCGGTGTTCATTGGCAAACTTTAGTCTTGCCCTGATGTTCTTTCTGGACAGCAAAGGTTTCCTCCTGGCACACCTCCCATGTTGATCAAATTTGTGCAGCCTCTTTCTAATGGTAGACTCGTGCACTTTGACATCAACAGTGGCAAGAGCTACCTGTAGGTCCCGTGATGACATTCTGGGGTTCTTAGAGACCTCTTTCAGCATCTTTCGGTCTGCTCTCGGGCTAAACTTGCTGGGGCGGCCTGGCCTGAACAAGTTGGCAGTTGTTTGGAATCTTCTCCACTTGTAGATGATCTTCCGGACAGTCGAAAGATTGATTTCAAATTGTTTGGAGATCTTTTTAAATCCCTTCCCAGACTCGTGGGCATCTATAACCTTCTTTCTGAAGGCCTCAGAGAGCTCTTTTGATCTAGGCATGGTGACGCCACACACTTCAACAACAAAGAGCAAACCAAACGAAATGTCTGAGGTTTAAATAAGACAGGTTCCTCCAAGATCCTCTCTAATGATGTTCTAATAATTTGCACCTGAGCTGGTGCACCTGATTCTAATTTTAGGTATTTGAAGTAGTGATAAATGTTGGGGTGTACTTACTTTTTCCTCATGCGAAATTTGCATTTATGTTTATTTAAATTATACAATGGACTACAAAATGTAAATGTTTCATGATATTTGTTATATTATATCACCTTTATCTATCAATATTGTTGAAATGCAGATCAAATAGCTGTATGTTGAAATATGTTGAAAAAGTCAAAACTTTACATGGGGTGTACTATGTACTTACTTTTTCATGTGACTGTAAATACAGACCTATTTTAATTTAAAATATCCATTTAAATACAGTCGGACCCCACTATTCGTGGGTTCCGCGTATTTGCCGGTCATTAAATGTGACCTATCTCTCTATTCGCGGGTTCCGCATATTCGCGGTTGATAAAATGCGACCTGTTTCACTATTCGCGGGTTCCGCACATTCGCGATTGATAAAATGCGATCTGTTTCTCTATTCGCAGGTTCCGCATATTCCGCATATTCATGGTTGATAAAATGCGACCTGTTTCTACATTCGCAGGTTCCACATATTCCGCATATACGCGGGGTTGATAAAATGCGACCTGTTTCTCTATTCGCAGAAAATTGTCGCGCACATTCTCGGTTTTATTCTATTCACGGCTTTGTTCCGCCAAATCGCGGTTTTTCGGAGGCGCAAAAAAAAAAAAAAAGTCACGAGCTGCGATCTTGACACATTTATAAAACCCATCTTTCACCAGCCATACACAAAGCAGCTGGGCATGTGCAAAAAAAACATCTTCTACAAGCCGCAAGCATGACCTCCTCCTGTGTTCGCTGCCATGTGTTTCACATTTTAATGGCTTTCGCGAGGTATCCCGCCATTCACACTGTGAATAGCTTCACGTGGTATTTGACCGTTCACAGGTAAGCAATGTTTTGACGGGATATCCCAACAGATAGTAAACATTGCTTTGCGGGTATCCCACCAGCTGCACAACACGTAATCCCTGCGAGTTACTGTACAGAATGAAAACATTTCACAGTATCTATTAGTGCAATTAGCTGTCTCCCTTTTTCTCATTGAAACAATGTCATGGCGTTTATTCGTGGGTTTTCATCGATATTCGCGGATTTTTATCGACATTCCTGGATTATTGCCGACATTGGCGGGTTTTGTCTTGGCATTTCCGGGACTTTCATCAACCTTCGCGGATTATCATCGACATTCTCGGGATTTGCCTCAACATTTGGGGATTTTCCATCGCCATTTGCGGTTTGTTCCTCGCTATTCGTGGATTTTCACAATTCAGGAACCCATCACCCCCTTTTCCATTGAAACAATGCTCCCCAATTCGCAGTTTCGCAATTCACGGCATTTCCCAGGAACGTATCCCCCCACGAACAGTGGGGTCCGACGGTAATTATAAAACTCTGCAGAGAATGGATGTTCTTAATTAATTCAATTAATGACTTAATTAATTAAACTTAATTAAATAACTTAATGTTCAATATTAACAAGACGTTCTATCGAAATTCTAGAGTAGGCCCTACTTCAAGACCATATGCTAAAGAATTTCTATAGAAAATTTACTTGGAACTGTTTTATAGACATTGTGTTGGCTTAGCGGTGTTGGCTTAGCGGTTAGGGTGCCGCATGCACTGGTGTTGGCTTAGTGGTTAGGGTGCCGGCTTGGGATCCTGGGTTCGAATCCCGGTCGATCGCTGAATTAGCAGGGGGGTTGACTCAGCCTGTTCATCCTTCCGAGGTCAGCAAATTGAGTTCACTAGTAATTCCGTGCTTGTCGCAAGAGGCGACTAACAGGGTTGGTGGCAGGCCATAAAACATTGCTTCAAAAAGGGGACCACGGTGCCCGAAAAAGGCCAACCCCTGCTCTGCGGGGGGAAATGGCCTCTAAAGGTGGCTCTTCTTTTTCTTCGTTTTATAGACATTGGTCCGAAAGTACGATATAATTTCTTCAGACAGGCTCTATAGAATGTCTACATAAATTTTCTGTATAATTTCTACAGTACATTTTTTGCAGGGAACGTTCGAGCACAAAGCTGAAAGCTCAAGAGCAATGTTGGTTTTTATGCAAACAATGTGTGAATAAGTGTATGAGAAAAGAAAATAACAAGAAAGCATCAACCAGCGAAGATGTTGTTGTGCGATGCGTTTCCACCTGCCTGCCACAAAGGTTTGCGCTCCGATGGAAAAAGCTGGAAGTACTTCTCAGCGACGGCGAGTGGAGGCAGTGTCTGCACACGAAGTCGAGTCCAGCAGCGCACGAATTTCAGAAGTCCCTCAAACGTGTAAAGGCCCAGGCGGTCATTTCCGTAATTGGAAAGATGTGTCATAAAGATACTAACCTGTTGGAAACAGTTGCACGGTATTTGTTTTATGCTTGTGGCAGGGAAAAGCGAATCCGCGCAACATTACATGTGTTATGTGATAATAGTATCAAATGGTGCATAGATGAAATGGATTGGGATGATAAGAAATGCAATATTTGCTGCACTTGCTCAATATCAAAACATTGCAAAAGGATCCCGGAGGTAAAGCGATAACAAGCAACCTTCTACTGTGCTCTCGCTTGAGGTAATACTTGATGAATCATGCTGTGGGACAAAAGTTATTTTTGCAACTCAAGAAATGTATGCAAGAATTATTACCCTTGCCAGAGAAGAGGGTGTATTGCATTTCGGTCTGTCTGTTGGTTTGTCCGCACATAATTTGCCAACGTAGACGACAATATTTACACGTTATATCTTGTTTTCAACCGAGTACCTCTTTAAAATATGTACAATTAGAATGTGAGTATGTCTATAAAATATGTACAATTAGAATGTAAGTATGTCTATAAAATATGTACAATTAGAATGTGAGTACATCCATAAAGTATGTACAATTAGAATGTGAGTATGTCTATAAAATATGTACAATTAGAATGTGAGTACATCCATAAAGTATGTACAATTCGGATGTGAGTATGTCTATAAAATATGTACATTTACAATGTGAGTATGTCTATAAAATATGTACAATTAGAATGTGAATACATCCATAAAGTATGTACAATTAGAATGTGAGTATGTCGATAAAAATATGTACAATTAGAATGTGAGTATGTCTATAAAATATGTACAATTAGAATGTGAGTATGTCTATAAAATATGTACAATTAGAATGTGAGTACATCCATAAAGTATGTACAATTAGAATGTGAGTATGTCTATAAAATACCTACTATAAAATCACACAAAACAATTCTGGCCGAGGGTATGCAATCGTTTATTGCTCGTTCTAACTTTGATTTTGCTCTTGAGACATTTTTTTTCTTATTTTAATTTTATTTAAACAATTTTAATAAACCACGTACATAAGGAACATTTGGGGTGGGGAGAAGTTTCCATCAAATGGAATCTTAGATGACAATATTTACATACAAATATAGAACGGCACTTGGTAGAGCGCGTACCTCCGCTAGGTTGAACAGTTTACGTTTTGTATCCCACTGATAGGCCAAATATGGGTTTTGAACCTGAACCAAACTATAATCGGCTTGTTTTTGTCACCTAACTAACACATCCACCAAGTTTTGTCATAAGTTGGCCAAAACCTTTTAAAATATCATGCCTGTCGTTTTTTGGAATATCATGTATCATGAAAATATAGTTTTTGGCCCTATCAGTCAAGGGTGAAGATTCACTTGAATAATTATTTTAATTATTGTATCCAGATCTGTATCTTCACCAAAATCGAATCGATTCATCCTTGTAACACACCCAACCTGTACACCAAGTTTCGTCCAAATCCGTCTTAACTGTGAGATAACCTGCTATATATAGTTTTTGGCCCTATCACTCAATGGTGAAGAATCACTTTCAAAAAAAATCTCGTGTCCGAATCCGGATTCATATCTTCACCAAAATGGGATAAATTCTTCCTTGTCACATACGCAATCTATCCACCCAGTTTCGCAACCTTTTGACATACCCTGCTATTCATCGTTTTTGCTCTTATCTCTCAATGGTGAAGAATGCCTTTTTTTTATTATTTATTTTTAAAGTTTCCATCAATTATTTTTTTTAATAGAAAATTATTTTTAAATAGCCGGATCCGGATCCTCACCAAAATCGAATCATTTCCTCCTTGTCACAAACCTAACGTCTTCACCAAATTTCGTCCGAATCACTCAACAACTTTGATATATCCTTTTCACAAACAGACAGACAGTGGTGAAAACATGACCTCCATCATCCACCTACGACGGCGGAGGTAATAATGAAACGCAGCAAATGTTTGATGAAATTTTCAGACATCAAACACCAACAATGCAATTTGTTCTTTGTTCATGTGCATACTAGACAGGGAGTCAATTTCGAGATTGGCCGTCAAGGTTGTGCCACCCCTTGCAGGTGACAGCAGGAGTTTGAAACTTCTTGAAGGTGGAAGCAATACGTCAACTACTCTCCATAATAAAATACCCTGTGGGATCGTTAACGCCTAGAACTAACGGAAATAAATGGAACACTTAGCTTAATGTCCACCGGAGGGAGGTTTCACTTTTTGATGCAATATCCCATCCGCAAGGCACCAATCCGGCAATTTTGTGTCGGATCGAGAATTGAACACAGACTAGACATCTCACAGGTAAGCACACTACCTGCACCATATTGTCGCACATGCAATTGGGAATAAAGAGACAACTAAAACGAGAAATTGTAAGGTGAGTGATTTCAAGCCATAAATAAACCTCTACTCAGGTGAATGCCAATCTGAATGCTAAAGGTTTTTTTTGTATACCAGATCGAGGCTCGTGAAAGAGCTAAATCACTGTGAGGTGAGGACTTGCAAAAGAGTAAAACTAAAAATGGCAGGTGGATCTAAATGATGAAGCAGGGATTCGACAGATGAGTAAGATATATGAGTCAAACATACTGGATTAAAAAGGAGGGTGAAGAACAGCTCCCCACCCTGAATACTTCGATCCAGCTCTTCAGGGCCACCAGGATACTGCCTGTAGAATATGGTGTGTGTGAAAAGACCACAGGTCTGGCGTGGAAGAACCTGTAACAAGCAACAGATAATTCATGGATTTCATGACAAACATTGCCAGTCATATTGACCATTACTTTTGCATGGCCTCTTCTTTCATTCAGAGGAAGGTCGAGGGATATGTTTGGATGTAAAAAAATGACCCCGGATAAAACCAGATAATTAGCCTTTATCCTCGATCGGGTCTGCCGGGCAGTGTTCCTGCAAGAATGAGTAAAATACACGTTCCTGCAGGAACATTGCCTGGATTTCTTTTCCCGGGAGCAATTGAGTAATACGTATTGTGAAGATCATATGGTGAGGTTGCAGTGATCCGTTGTCAACAAATATAATTATTATAGTGTTTACACATGTGCCTGTTATTAAAGGTAACCCAAATGCTCAGACCACCTCGATGCTAATCTATCCCTTTGATACGTGACAATATAGATATGATGTGTCTTTTTCTGATTTCCGATTTATAAAGTGGGTAATTTTGCGATTAAAAGACAAAATCTTCTTCTTCTTCACGAATAGCTGTGGGTTACGGTTTACATTGCAGTACAATTTAACTCAAACGGCGATTATTTTTTGAATTTCTACAAATATGCCTGGTCGATGTGTCCTTGGTGGTTGTAGTAATACAAACCAAGACGGTTTCGTGCTACACCAATGGCTGAAAGATCTGAGGGTTGCCAGAAATTGGACGTGGTTTGCACGAAATACCCAAGCGTGGATCGGGTCTTTAAAATGTTCGCTCATGTGTTCAAAACATTTTACAGAGAACTGTTATGAAACAACAAAGTCACCCTAGCTAGCAATACCCATGACCAACCCACACTCCCCCCCACCCCCCCTCCTCCTCCTCTAACACCTCTCATCCCCACAATCCCAGTATGTTGAATATGTTGCTTAGACACTGCCTGGGTTTTTCCCGGGAGCGATGGAGTAATATGTGTTGAGAAGATCGGTAATTCATACGAAACCATAAGGCGAACATTGCCCAATTTGTCTTGCTGTAAAGTTTTAAAATACATATTACATTGAATTTCCAAGGCAAGGCCGGGTACTTCAGCGAGTAAGTCAATATCTCCATTTGTCACAAACTAACTTTGCTATCAATATCTCCAATTGGCTTAAAAAGAGAATGCAACAACATTGCGCGTTGCCTTGAAGAGATCCAAAACCAGAACCCTCATGGACAACATTTCACATATATTATGGGAATTGGAATCTACTATGGCATGCCAGCAGAATTGTTTCTCCAAGGAATTTGATTTGTGAGATTTGTTGTAGTGAGGTGGTTGGGGTGGAGGGGGATTGGGAGGAGGAAAGGGGATGAGGTTACCCCATTATATTTATGTTGTTTTTTATGGTACTAGCAAAGAACCCATCCCAACAGATGGGTTAATTTCTCCAGAATTGGTGTATCTTAGTTTGACTTATAATAAATAGAGATAATCGGAATCCCCACCAGAAGTGGCAGTAAATGCCATATGTATTTAGATGGAGAGAATATAAATACGAATCGCGATGGTGACTTGAAGTTGAGTCAGCAGAAGCCTTCACATCACAGCAACCTGGGGAGTCAGAGGAGGGAGCAGCCTTGGAGAACCCCCAGTCGGCTGAGGAAGGGGGGAGAACCCTTTGGATCTCAATGACTTGCTACCCTCCCACTCTCCACCATCCACCAGTAGATTGTTTTATTTTACAAAAGGGTAATTTGTCGTTTATTTTACATTTATTTACAATACTCTATTACAACGTACAATACAGAATATGTAAACAATGAAAATTGTGTGAATTTACAAAAACTAGTTCTCCTCTGGCAGGAGAACAAAAACTAGTTCTCCACCAAAAACCTGGCAGGAAGGGTCATTCTCCTCTCTGGGAAATATAGATTACAGTAGATCTACGGTCGGGCCTCAAGAACATTGGGGTGGGGGGGTGTTCATTTAAGGTAATCATATGTTTGTGGTTTATAATATTTTTACTTCTGTTAGGGGACGTTACTCCCACTAAAACAGCGCAATAAGCTATATATACACGTTAACACAGCATTTGTTCAAGGCAGTGAAACCCCTTTGGGAAGCGGGATATTTTGAATCTAGTCGTTTATTTTCAACATTTCAACAAAGTTATTAGTATAAATATTGTTTTGTAATCTTACTATAATTCACCAAATGTCCGACCGTCTGTCCGTCTGTCTGTCCGTCCGTCCGTTCGAAGGTACCGCAAAAACGGCTGAACCGATGGCAACGATATTTTGGGTGGGTAATCCTGGGATCTCTTGGAGAAAAATTGGCTATATTGTTTTTCCAATTTCAGTTTTGGCCCCCAGCATTTTCAGGTTTGGACTCCAGCATAACATTATTTTCCCGGGTGCCGTAAAAACGGCTGAACCGATCACAACGATATTTTGGGTGGATAATCATAGGATCTCCTGGAGTAAAATAGGGTATATTGTTTTTCCAATTTCAGCTTTGGCCTCCAGCATTTTCAGGTTTGGACTCCCGCATAAGGTTATTTTCCCGGGTGCCGCACAAATGGCTGCATCGATCGTTGCACAGCTGCACTGATCATCTGCACCGATCGGATTTGGTGACCTCGGACAAAGACCTTTTATAAGGACATGGGTTGAATCCCTGCTTGAGAGAATGCCAACCCCCTCCCCGCCATCACGGTCGTCTCTCCAACTCACAATCCCACGAGATATGCGGCAAGGACGACTCAAAACCAATTATCTTCTTTTTGATTCGTATATAAACATCATTAAAAGTAAATAATGACCTCGGCCAAAGTTCAAACGACGTGAGTTTAATCTCTACATGAGAGAATTCCACATAGCTATTTGGGCGGTGTATAAGCTAACAGATCGCTGTCTCCATCGATCTTGCCAAGGCCGTAACACCTATCGGCTCAAAATCCTTTTAACTGTTGACTTGGTAGTTTTTACAATGAAGGAAACATTAACAATGTTGTTAAAAGTTTATTTTGTGATTAATTTGTGATTGCAGATATGTTGTTTGAAATGAAAAAAGAGATATCGAGTTCAAGTAAATGACGACATGCCGTGATGGTTTCTACTTTCTGAACGTGAACTTTGCGGATCGCCATATGCAGATTCGTCACGAACCCACGATCGATGTTTCTATACGTGAACGTACCCGTTTGTTTGCGAACGGGTACGTTTTTCATGGAGGTCCTTCACGAACTTGCTGTCCATGTCTGACGTGCGACTGAAGGTGCTACAGGAATGTGGAATTTATTGGTTTCATGCTTTAGCATTCGCCGTATCTGCATTGCCTGTTCGCTTCTGGCCTCCCACCCGTGCGTAGCACGGGTATCTCACTAGTAACATTAATATTATGCTTTTATTATTAGTTTTGTTATTAGATGCGGTCTTGGAAAAACGCCGTGATAAAGCTATCTTAACACAGATATACACCTCAACGCACAGCCCCAATGGCGTGGAAAAATCCCTTGGACAGAAATCTCCCTTGGGAAGAGCAAGGGGAGGAGGGGGTGGGGGGGGGGGGGGATGAATTCGCTACAACCTCCATCGTGTGACCCTTAGTTCTCCTGTCAAGTTTGGTTTAGATTGGATAAGTAACGACCGAATGTATCGCTGTCAAAAATCGTCAGACAGAAAAACAGACGGAAATCTAAAGTCAGTCAGACAGGCACCAAATTGCGTATTTTAGTATGATGAAGATGTCCTGCATTTAATGGGGGCAAAGGAACCTAACATGTATATTTATTTTATTTCTTATGAGATAAATTGATTCATTTAACGTCGTTTCACATAACGTCGTGGATTTCACGAGTGTAATTTCGACGTTATTCGAGGAGCAAGTGTATTTACTCTTTTTGCTGTATTATTTGAAAATATTTCATGTTTTATTTAATACAAAAGATTTTCTTGTCATCGCACATCCACAAGTTATTATTGAAATCAACAGTAAAACAAAAGTGTTTATGAATATGAAATGTTACCTTGACTCGTGACTTCAATGCATTTAATTTCTCCAGAGGTTGGTTAATATAATGAGGTGATATCCAAGTTGCGGATTAAGTGGGTGAAACCCTCCACTTTCTTGATTATTAAAAAAATTGTTTAAAGTAAGGAAGCCGCGTCCTCCAATTGGCTCTATTCCCAATTATTTTAACCTTGTAATTCCTTTAGATATATTGGCAAATAGGAACTTGGCATGACTCTTGTGTGGAGGAGATTTGGGTTGGAATCGTCGAAAATTCCATGCGGCTTAAGGGGATGTCAAAGCAGACGCCACTTGAATGTATTTCCCAAGGAGATGGACAGGACGTTGATAAGAAGCAATGCTGCAGGGTTCTCCACACCTGTGAAAGGTGGCGTTTGTTGAATGAAAAATAGGTGCTTATGCCGAGCGCAGCAAAGTCTGAGTTGTACTGTGCACTATGATTGGCTGGAATCGTCCAATGGCTGGATAGTTTGTTATGAGAGCTTGGCATGCAGAAAGTGGTCAGAAACAAAGTGGCAAGGTGTCCTTTTAATTACGTCCGCCACCTAAGGTTTTCACTACCCCTGTCTGTCTGTTGTTTGTCTGTGAACAGCATTCCCAAAAAGTTGTGGAAGGATTCGGTCGAAAATTGGTAGAAAGATTGGGTGTGAGATGAGCACGAATCGATTAGATTTTGGTCCTTGTGATCAATCCTTGTGATCAATCTTTTGACAACGTGTACGATATTTTATATGGAAACTTCCCCTGAAACATCCAGGGCCACCCTGCTCAGTAAATGTATATGTTATCAACGGCCACTTGTTTTTATGGACAACTATTATAATGGTGTGGCTAGTTTAAAAAAAGAATATAAAACAGTTGCTTTTTATGTTTTAGGGTGAAAGCTACTTTTGCTGCCAATATATCACATCACCTGCTGGGTTTATCGAGAGGTCTTGTGTGGTCCTCCTAGTTAATTTAGGTGTGAACGTGTCTGGAATTGCTTCGAAAGCACGTATATTTTCAGGAAAAAGACGTTTTTCTCATTCCTAGTTGCTTCGAGTATCTGAGGGAGAGATATAGTGGGGCAGCTTAGCCCAAATATTCAAAAGAATTGTGCATTTTGTGATACAAGCACCAAATTTGGCACAAATGTACATTAATATGTTGCGAACATTTTCAGATATTGGGCCACTTGAAATTCCGTAATTTTTTTTTTCAAATTTTTTCAAATTTCGTAATTTCAAATTTTTCGGGTGACACCGTCACAATTTCGGTCTTCGAGGCTGGCTGATAGGCAAAGTGTGACCGGAAGGGACGAGGTTCTCCTGACCACGTGGCCCTCGATCTGGGAAGCGAGAGGCGTTCCATTAGTGGACGCGCCCCTCACGCCCGACTTTTGGGCGGCCCCGGCAGGCCGTTTGTTTTGACGTTCCGTGACAGGCCCCGCACCCCCACCTCCGGGCCGACCGGAAGCTTGTGCTGAGTACATCATACCTGAACAACTCAGTGAGGCAGAACACAGCAGTGCACACCAGGGTGACCCCTTCAGTGCATAAACCAATTAACCTGTCCACTGCAGGGCATATAGAAATGAAGTTATTTTCTGCATATAATAATAATATAAGTTCAGTTCTATATAACAATTTCTGTTATCACCACTACCACTACAACTACCACTACTACAAGCTTTGTCTGGAATTTTGTGGACTAACAGACAAACAGACATACAGACAAGCTGGGATCAAAACATTACCTCCTTCCACCATTGAGTGTAGAGGTAAACATCATGGAAATTATATCATGCCCTAGATTTAATTCATGCTTACCCGTGTATTTGCTTCACTGGTTCACAAGGTCTTTTGCATACATGTAATTCAGACTCTCGTCTTCATTGCTGACCACACAATGTACGCAACATATTAATGTACATTTGTGCCAAATTTGGTGCTTGTATCACAAAATGCACAATTCTTTTGAATATTTGGGCTAAGCCGCCCCACTATATCGGCCGGCCTCGAAGACCGAAATTGTGACGGTGTCACCCGAAAAATTTGAAATTACGAAATTTGGAAAAATTTGAAAAAAAAAATTACGGAATTTCAAGTGGCCCAATATCTGAAAATGTTCGCAACATATTAATGTACATTTGTGCCAAATTTGGTGCTTGTATCACAAAATGCACAACAGGTTTGCTATGCTGCTACACTAATAACCTTCCCAGGAGAAATTCTGCACTGCAAGGTGGAAACGCAATGGGAATATAACTTTTGTTGGAGGGAAGGGTGGGGATGTTGCAATGATTCAAGTTGGATTTGAAACCGATTGAGTAGAGTTTTTGAATATTGTACTGTAGAGTTTCTACGCTGTTGTGAATTCATTATGTGGAACCATTATTTAAAAAACTAGAACAGCACTCAGTAGAACGCATTCCTCTGCCAGACTAAACAGTTTATGGTTTGTATCCCACTGATAGGCTGGATTTACATCCAGACCTGAACCAAAATATAATCAGCTTGTTCTTGTCACCTAACCAACTCATCCCTCAAGTTTTGTCATAACTCGTCTGGACATAACTTTTTGAAATATCGTGCTATGTATAGTTGTTGATGGTTAAGAATCTCAATGGTGGAGAATCGCTTAAATAATTAAAACAAGAAATATTTCGTGCATAGCACGATACTTGAGAAATCCCTAGAATAAGTTGTTGGCCTATGATGACCTTAAAAATAATTGCTGGTTGAATTCAGTGACCAGATATGCAAATCCTCTTCAAATTTCAAGTTAATTGGATGAAAGTTGAGGATTTTAGAAACTTGGCCTATGTTGACCTTTTGGCCTATGTTGACCTCAAAAATACTTGGTTGAATTCAGTAACCAGATATGCAATCCTCTTCAAATTTCAAGTTAATCAAATAAAAATTGAGGATTTTAGAAACTTGGCCTATGTTGACCTTTTGGCCTATGTTCACGTCAAAAATAATAGGTTGAATTCAGTAACCATATATGCAAGGCCTGTTCGAATTTCAAGTTAATCGGATAAAAATTGAGGACTTTAGAAATTCGGCCTATATTGACCTTTTGGGCTATGTTGACCTTTTGGCCTATGTTGACCTTTTGGCCTATGTTGACCTCAAAATACTTGGTGGTTGAATTCAGTGACGAGATATGCAAATCCTCTTAAAATTACAAGTCAATCGGATGAAAATTGAGGATTTTAGAAATCTGACAAAGTTGAGTGACCTTTGGCATATGTTGACCTATTGACCTTTTGACCCCAAAAATAATAGGTGTCTTGCCTATGACCAACTCTACCATTTGGTGAAGTTTCGTGAAGATCGGTTGAAAATTGTGACCTGTAGGTGCCTGACATACAGACGGACAGACAAACCGACAGAATAATGGACAAGACCAACCAATATACTTGAAAAATCTTCGATTTTCGCAAGTAAAAATATTGTACAGTATCCGGATACTGATCTTCACCAAAATCACGTTAATTCATCCTTGTCATGCACCCAACCAGTCCACCGAGTTTCATCCGAATCAGTCCATAGCATTTTTAGAAATCCCGCTCAAAGACAGACAAGCAAACAGACAGACAGACAAACCGAGACAGGGGTGTACACATAATCATAAAATTGTGACAGCTTGTTTCAACACATTTTCTGAATGACACCTGAAAACAACAACAACAGCAACAGAGCTCATTCATTCACTATTGTGCAACTGGCTACTGGTCGCATCATCCCTGGATGCAGCTTTGCCTCTGCATATTGGGGCAGGAATTTGGACAGGGTAACAGTGACAATCGCAAACCTTTTAGGAAATACATTGCGGCATCTTAAGTACATTCACCAGCAACCATCATTGATGGCAGACAGACCGCCAGCTTAATGTCTCATGGTACGCAATGATGCAAAGCCCTGCCTGCGAAACCCCACAGTGATAGGTTATTGTAGGGCTGCAAATTGTGCTCAGACTAGCCAGGCTGAAATACAAATACACTACCAAATAGGTATCCCGCCAACCCAGCCATGGACGTGAATATGATGCGCTATCACAGAACGACATCTACAGAGTCCTAGATACATAAAGAAAGTAATTAAGTTAGCAAGTGTGTTCACACGTATCATTTCCCTGGGAGACCATTAGCAGGTAATGAGACATTTGCCTCCTTGTAGAATTCAACTACATTTGGACAACAAGCTGCGAGTTCATTTCTTGCAAAAAGTCCATTTTGCTTTCATGCTGCGGTGTTGCTCTAACTTTTAAAGTCTGTTTTATATTCTGAAAAAAACCTGATATGAGGACAGATATGACTTCTGATATTGTGTTTTGCTTAGAAAGTAATTTCACGATTTTATTTCATAACTAGTAAAAAGCCCATCAAAAATGACGGTGAAGGAACTGCGCTCCAACGCGAGTTGAAAGAATTGACGCGACCAAAGACGGAATTCGTCCGAGTTGCTTTATTGAAACAAAACAGCTCAGGTATTCTGACAAGCCCGTTTTTTGGGCAACAATATATATACACATTTATGTCGGGAAGTTTGCCCGGCAAAAGCTATACCGGGCATGCCCGGGTATCAAGGGCGAGCCTTGGAAAGGCGAGTCTGGACCTGCCCGGGCGTGTTTGGCTGCGGCCTGGCAAGTCGAGGCTGGGCATGCCCAGGCGCTCTGGGCGAGCACTGGAAAGGCGATAGCGGGCATGCCCGGACGCTCTGGGCGAGCCCTGGAAAGGCGATAGCGGGCATGCCCGGACGCTCTGGGCGAGCCCTGGAAAGGCGATAGCGGGCATGCCCGGACGCTCTGGGCGAGCCCTGGAAAGGCGAGAGCGGGCATGCCCGGACGCTCTGGGCGAGCCCTGGAAAGGCGAGAGCGGGCATGCCCGGGAAAGACGAGACCGGGCGTGCCCGGGAGGTTCAGGCGTGCCCGGGAACAGTGAGTCCGGGCATGCCCGGGAGAGGCGCGTCTGGCCGTGTTCTGGCCGGTGCAAGGCGATTATGTACATCCAGCGGTAACCGCTACAACGGGTTGGAACAGTTTATTTGAGGGTACAGCCTCGTGAGCGTGCCAAAATCTGAAGCCTCGGCCTAGTGTCAGGTGTGCTTATATCATCTTTATTTATGAGACATCACACGGATGTAAATGAACACTCGTTTTACTCTGCGAGCGTTGCACAACATGTGCAGCGAATTTCACCGCCCTGCACCTTGTATTAATTGTTATTTTAAAAAACGTTTCTGTACACCGCCCTTGAGGCTCGGTTTGCAAGCCACCGTCTACAATTCCAAAAGAAGAGACATAATTACTCTTTTATGCAAAATGTCTTTTGAGTTTATTGTATCCTCAAAAATAGACTGTAGTGCACACACATTCATGTTAAAAGATTGGCCTTTAAAACTTGCACTTATGAAGGGGAACAGACATCTGTACAATCACACAAACACACGAACTGACATTGTGTTTTATATGGTAGATTATTACTACTAATAATCAATATCCGGCATGATAAGTGAAGAGCAACATTGGTGTTATCAAACAGATGTACCCGAAATAGATTAATATCTTGTACAAGGTGAAAATTGATGGGTTTGAGGTCGTCCTGCTAAGAAAAACCACCTTGAGTTTGTGAGATTGTTAATCGGTTTCGTTCTTAGCAGCGCACGATTTGAAGGATTCATCAGCTGAATGATGTATAACCTTCCTAGCTAACACAACAACATTGAGCCAACGTTGGTCTTTGGTCAGTTGGTCTCAAACGAATTGTTGGCGTCAGGGTGACGTTGTTTACTGGTTGCAAAGGTAACGTCTATTTTCCAACGTTGGCCCAACGTTGTTTATTGGTTGTAAACGCGACGTCTTTTTTCCAACGTTGTTGTGTTAGCTGGGATCTAACCTTAAGGACATTTTGTCGGATGACATGGTCATGTTCAAAAGAAATATGAGGTCTAACTTTTCCTGAATTGTTTTGGTGTTCCTCAAGGGGATCGAGGCTGCCTAATTGAGAACACCTGAAGGTTTGCAACATCACAACAAGATGAAGATGAGAAGGAACATAATCTGGAAAATGGCGGCCATTAGTTGGCAGAACTAATGTTGGCAAATAGCCATAATGAAATGCCTCAATATTATCTGAATCATTGCACGCAGGTCATCACTTGGACATTGATAGCAATTCATCTTGGGCTGACAGGCCGAATGGCCGAGACCTAGACGTACATACACTCACGTCTAAGGTGTCCAGCCTGGGTTTGAATTCCTAACCCAGCTGCAGACTGTCATTCTGGTGTTTCACACGCATGTGTTTGTGATTCATCAATGTGTTTGCCATCCTTTGGATGGACGTTAAACTGGGAGTCCTGTCTGCCAGCATCAGTTGATAGATTTTAATGATCTCACTGTGTTCTTCTTGAAGATTGGCGAGCTATCACCGGCACCCTGAACAAGTTACAAATTGCTGCCCTGACCAGCAGAGGGCATTCCATCAGAGGCACAGCTGCACTCTCAGCCAATGATGCTACCCCGCAGCCTTGTGCTAAATAAAATGAAGAAGAGGAATCAACACCTTTGCCCTACATGTGCTCTCATACAATCCTCCACCTGAAAACTATAAGCAAGATAGACTGCTCAAAGAATATCACCGTATCCCAGCCATCACACATATGTCTCCATCCATAAAGTATACCGAGTTCCCACAATGCAAAACGTTACAGCTCTCAATGACTCTGTACAGTATATAAATGTAAAAGAACAATGGAGACAAAGTCGGGACAACATCAATGTCCCTAATAAATATCTTATCACCAATTGTGCAAGAGAACTTTCTGGATTTGACGAACTCCGGAAACACTTACAACTTCTTTAAATGCCACAATTATTCCCATCTTCTTGTGGAGTTGACTGGGGAACATTTTTGGTCCAAGTCTTTCACGAACTGGCTGGTCAGGCATGACATTTGACTAAAGGTGGCAGCAATATGCAATTTGGCCAGTGTGCCGGCAATAATTTGCCTAATTTTTGTGAAAGATTGCGTCGGATCTTTAACGTACACCAGCTAAAACTCGGAGATGAGACATCCAGCTTAACTGCCATACAATGGGACACTGTACTTAGTGGTGCAACACCTTGCAAGTCGATCACCAATCTGAATCCGACAATTTATAATCTGGCTGAAAATAAAACCCAGACGATAGACATTTCAAATGTAATGGTGCCTCTGATGTACCATCCGGATGGACCTAAATCCGAAAACAATGGTGTGTGTCCACCAAACTGAATATGAGTGTCCGGTTGCAGGTTTGCTCATGATCTCCCCAAATGGAAAATCAAATGGAAAACCCAAGAAAATCCAAATTTGACTGCGGAAATCCTGTTCGAACCTTAGAACATACAATGAGTGAACAAATGCGAACTTCAAAAATTCAGCGAACCCATATTGTGGTGATCCACTAATAATCTACTGAAGCCATCGTGCGACGATCAAGCTTGGAATTAGATATTTAAGTTGCTAAATCTTCAAGCCATATGCAGGAACAAGCAATTTGTCAACTCCGTGAACAGCTTAGCTTTGTTAATACTGCAGTTAATAATAAATCTGCTTATGGATGGATCTTTGGAGCTTTCATTATACTTAGAACCATCACTCAATTTGTGACGGAGTGTAACATTAGGTAATGTTGAGCCTGATACACTCTACGGCAGGGGTCCTCAAATTGAGGTCTGCGGATCACCACTCGTCCGCGAGCTCTATTGAGGTGTTCCCCAGAAAGGTTGCGGAACAATTGAGAATATCTGTACTTGGCCCTGCAAAATAAACTGGTTCTTGACAAAAAAGAAGACATCAAACAACATCTTCTTGGTCTCAAGAAACAATTTGAATAATTATTTGCACTAGAAGCTGGAACAAACAACTGGATACGTAATCCTTTTGGGATTGAAATCGGTGAGCTTCCCTCTGGTGTCCCTCTGAGCTTTCTCGCAATGAAGCAGCTCGGTCATAAATTAAAAGTCTTTCCCAATTTTAATTTTGGATTCAAAGAACTGGAGATTACCCAGAAGTTGCGGACAAAGCAGTGCGTCTTCCAATGCCATTTGCTAACTACGTACCTGTGGGAGACAGAAGCAGGATGAATGCTGAACCCGACCTAAAGCTAAATCTGAAAAACATCACACCCAACTTCCCAGAACTTTGCTCAAAAAGAACAACAAACAAACAGGTACGTCCATCACCTTAGAAAGGTAAGACTACTGATATTAAAATATGAGTTGTGTGCTTTGATTTGTGATCTGCCGAGACCCTGTTTGCACCTTTGTCTCATGACAGTTTCAAACACATCACAGAGTATTTGAACCTCTCATGTGCCAAAGTTGCATACAATCCATGAGAGCTATCACGATCAAGCAAAACCATCACAGTAGAACACTCTCTCGAGGGACAATCCAGCGCATGTATTCAAAAGCAAATTTGTCAACTGGAGTTATCATGATACTCATTGCCCCTGAGTAATTGTCAACAAGGTGAATCCCCTCCATCCACAAAGGATCCATGCAGGAAATAACATGTCATTTCGTATGGAATCATTCACTCTAAGGGATTATATTGCAGGGCTACCAATTTGTATACACTGAAGGGGCTGAATGCCTTCCCATCTCCTTCCCAATGCTTTGTCTTCCTAAAGTGTCACTTCCAAAATTCCTTCCTCTTTCTTTGCTCACCATGATGCCCTTGTGGATGAAGCCCCGGCGGTGACGGGCTGGCCTTAGATGTGGATACTCCTCAGTGCTGGTGACCCTGATGTCCCAGACGCGGCGCCAGGCCTGGTACAGTGGAGGATGGACTGGGTAGGTTCCCGAGTGGTGGGGCGAGACCGCGTAGCCCGTATCTGTCGGTATGCCATGGTCCTGGTCAAAACAAATGTTCCGTGTCATACAACTGTTAAATAATGAAGAGCATTTTCATAGCAGTCTCTGCAAGCAGAAATAACAACTGTAGAAATCGTCTTTTCAGATTGAGAACCAGCGATTGCTACCTGACGGATTAGGAATGAGACAGTCTTGCAACCAGATTTTCAAACAAAAACCTTTTTGTTGCTACATGATAAAAACGTGATTTTAATTATTTTATGGGATTGTAAGTGTATTGTAAGTATGGTGTTGGCTTAAGGCTTAAGGTGGCTGCCTTAATATCTTAGGATCTTGAGTTTGAGCCCCTGTCATGCCGTTTAAATACCACTAGATGTGTTGACTCAGCCTGTCGTCTTTCCGATGTCGGTGAAATGAGTCCCAGTTCACTGGGGTAATAAGCCATTTGAGTATCCTGCGTTGAAGTGGTCACTTGTCCAGGATTGTATTTCTCAGCTATGAAACTTCCTCAGCACCTCCTATGTGCATGAACATGAACGGAATGGTTATTATTAGCCCCCATTGGACTTGGTCCGAAACGGGGCGAATGGATTGTGTCTCGTTCATTTGTCCGTCCGCCCTCAAGCATTTCTCGGACATACATCGACTGATCTTGTTCAAACTTGGCACGCAGATAATCAATGACAGCGGATGTCATTTTCTTTTGAGATCAGATCCAAGATGGATGACTGGCAGCCATTTTGTTACTTAAAAGTGTCCCCAATATTATTTATCTGACATGCATGGTCCGATTTTGTTCAGACTAGGCACAAGCATAGCACATGACGGCACTCACGTGCACATCACTTTATTTTTTCGATCTGATCAAAGATGGCCGACTAGTAGTATGGCGGCCATTTTAGTTGTAAAAAAACCCCAGTATTGAACACGTCCTCAAGCATTTCTTGGACGTGCATTTACCGATCTTGTTCAAACTTGGCAAGCAGAAAATGAATGACGGCGTACATATGCACTTCATTTTGTTTTGAGATCTGATTCAAGATGGACGACTGGTGGCCATTTTGTTACTTAAACGTGTAACATTTCTCGGACATGCATGGACTGATTTTGTTCAAATCTGGCACAAATACAACACATGAGAGCATACATATACAGAAGATTTTGTTTTGTAATCTGACCACAGATGGCTAACCGGTGGCCTTTAACTGCATACAGCAAAATCACTAAAACCACAGGAGCTATGACATTTTATGTCTTTTCCCCTTGTTATTATTAAGTGTATTAGAAGATGAACGTGCACCTGAAGGTACACAAATACGTTTTGAGCTAAGACCAATGAAAATCAATTACAAAGTAAGGAATTTCGATATTACAATTAATGGGGGTTGTGGTGTTTGGCCACATTGTAAACCACTTGCAGTAGCGACAGATACACGGTCAGCTATCATGTTGCAGTGGGACATAAAACGACTTCCATCTTTGTGCCAATTCTGTAAAAGCAGGCCTATGATTTTCACGAAAGATTTGGTACCAAAACCACTTAGTATGAGCAAGGCACATGCTGATTTTACACTGAGATATAGGTTATTGGTTAGGTTCTGCATTATGAAGAGTGATAAAAATAGAGTTTATCCTAAGTATACAAAGGTACCGCCTTGGTTTTCCATGCTCTCTTTTTGTTTGCCCTTTGCTTTAAGGATTTATATGAACAGCGAAGTGGAATCATTGGGATGGAGCACAGGAATGATTGTGGGCAGAAGGAGAGGAAGAGGGCGATGGACAGGGAGATGGAGTGAGAGGGAGAGAGAGACCGAAGTGGTGGAGGAGGGGGAAGTAGTGAAGGAGGAGGAAATGGTGGCAAAGGGGCTGGGGAGGGAGAAAGTGAAAGAGAGAGGGAAAAGGGTGAGACAGAGAATGAAGGGGCGAGGAGGGAAGAGGAAGAGGAAGAGAAAGAGAAAGAGAAAGAGACTTTGACTTTTGAAGCTCTTTTATTATAAAGGTAAGAAAACCACACAAGTCATGCAAATAATAAAGTCGCCACAATTCCAAACATGTGCAGCCGAACAACAACAATAAAAACACCAAACACTAAAATAAAAAAATTAACAAACCATTATCAAGTTTACAAAACCCACCCTTTACACACCATTTTTCCACAAAGGTTTGCAAATCATCTTTCATTTGGCAAAAAGAAAATTCCAAGCGTAACCTTGCCATGACCAGAGCCTGAAACACAATTACCACATCACATAAAATATCAGCATTTGCCAGGAGCTTTGCTTTCCTTGTCTTGTAGATTGCTGATTTTGCAATAGAAATTAAGAAGCAGTCTTAGACAAGAGCAAATTAAGAAGACAAGAGCAGTCTTAGAGCGTTTTTTATAACTAAGTGGTGTTCCAAAGATAAAAACACGTGTAGAAAAAGAAAAGTTCATACGATTAAAAAAAGTTGATAAAAAACCAAAGAAGGGAGAGAGTCTTGCGCAATCTACGTAAGCATGGAAAAGGCCTTCAGAAATCATACAAAAGGGGCATTCCACTGAATTATCCTCATTAAAACGATGTAATAAAACATTGGAGGGCAACACCATATGGGCGAGTCTCCAAGCAATATCACCAGTCCTTTTAACAATCGGTGAAACATACATTGCAGACCATTGCGGATGGGAGGGAGACCCAGAAGGCAGTTTCTCTTTCCATCGAGCCCCAAAAGAAACCGGCTGTAACGAGGGAAACCGGATTGAAATACACAAACGATACAGTCTCTTTTTATCCTTGCTGGAAAGTGGTGATGAGGATAACAAGATAGATGTTGTGGCGCTATCAGCCGGCAGGCTAGAGCTAGCACAGATCTGTGGTGGTGTATGGTGGTCACCAATGTTGGCGGTTGAGCTCAGGCCCAAGTGCCTAAAAACACACAGGATTTCCTGTAGGACCTTGGCTACGCTCCTCAAAGATCTGATGCCAGTTCTTACTTGAAGATGTCCTGCGGAGAACCAACAAATCCTGTTACAGTCACAAAGGTCCCGAGTCGTTTTCACGCCAGCACTCAAAAAACGTTGCACAAAAGCACGTGAGTGAGGAATAGCAGGAAAGAGGGCATTGTAGAAAAGGGGTTCCTGGAGGAACCTTTCACTGTTGTATGTCCCCATTTGCAGAGTTACTGAAATGGACCGCCAGCTGTTCAAGACATCTTGGTAAAAGTCAGGGAGCAGCGAAGCATCGACATGTTGCAGCTCCATGAAGAAGAGTTCACAATTGTACCCAAGCATGCCGGCTTGTTTTAATATACAGTTTGCTGTAGATTTCCAGGGCAAGGCCTCTAGAAATATAAAACGACGAGCTGTAGAGACTCGGAAGGCCATCACCCGACAAAGAATGTCCACAAGCCCATGACTCCCTTCTGCCAGTGGAAGGCAAATAGTCTCTGGCTTTAGCCAGTGTTTGCCATCCCAAAAGAAGTCAAGTAAACATTTTTGGATTGACGACACCAACGTTGCAGGTGGCTGCAAGGCAATCATTTTATGCCATAAGAGAGGGGCCACCAGGTTGTTAATGACCAGGGCACGACCTCGAAAAGACAAGGTTGACAAAATTCCTCTCCATCTGTTTAATTTATTGCTAATTTTGTGGAGCAAACCATCCCAATTCCTTTTGACAAAACCAGGGGTTCCAAGATAAACACCGAGGTACTGTATTTCAAACCTTCTTTTTCCCATGTCAAATTCATAGGGAGAATTGGAAGGGCAGAAGGTGGCGTACCGCCGACCCAAACTGCTTTGCATTTCGACCAATTCATTTGCGTTGTACATGCTTGAGAGTAGACCCGTAGGCACTCAAATAGCAGAGCAATGTCATTACTGCTGCGAACAGCAACACATACATCATCAGCACAGGCTGAAATGACAACGGGATTTTCTGATGGAGTCACTGAAAATCCCATAAGAGAAGATCGTAAACGAATCAAAAGGGGCTCAATGCAAAGAGAGTACAAGATTCCAGATAAGGGACAACCTTGCCGAATTCCCCTCCCAATCCGCAAAGGTGAACAGAGACCATCATTGATTTTGATCAAGCTAAAAATGTGATTATACAATAAGGATACATAAGAAATAAAGGATGCCCCAAAACCAAATTGCGTTAAAATGTGAAACAAATACTCATGATTAACAGAGTCAAAAGCCTTTTCTTGGTCAATAAAAAAGAGACCGGTATGTTGTTGTTGAAATGCACACACATCCCACAGGTCTCGTACCAAAAAAATGTTATCGTGCATAGATCTGTGCATAACACAGTACGATTGATCCTGATGTATAACTGTGCTTAAAACAGTCTTTACACGGTTAGCTAGCATTTTGGCAAAAATCTTGTAATCTGTGCAGAGAAGAGAAATTGGGCGCCAGTTCTGTATCAATTGCAAGTCGTTTTTCTTAGGGATGAGGCAAACAACTGCACGTCGACAAATAAGGGGTAACAATCCCTCACGCAGACTGTATAAAAACACTGAGTGCAAAGCAGGACCAAGCATGTCCCAAAAAGTTTTATAAAATTCAGCTGGTAGCCCATCAAAACCAGGAGCCTTATGATCAGCAAGGTCATCTAGCGCAGTTTTAAGTTCACCGAGAGTAATGTTCTCATCCAAGACATGCCGCTGATGCTCATCTATCTGCGGTAAATTGGTCGTAATATTCTGCATTGCAGGCACATCATTAGGCTTATAGGAAAACACACTCTCAAAGTAAGACCGAACAAAATGAACAATCTCCGTATTATCACTAAGAATATGCCCATCACTAGCCCGAAGACTAAGCATTTGCTGGCTCGCCTTGGTCGTCTTCTCAAACTTAAAGAAATCTTTACAACATATTAGGCTAATGGTGAAATCTCAAAAGGGGCCTTAAAATGGGTCTAACCCCTCCCCATCTTAGAACAAAACACAACCTATTGTTTCTTCAAGGGGGATGTCTGGGGAGTTAGAAAATCATGGTTGTGAATATGAAAGCATTGCACATCACTCCGAGAATCACGTTTACATATATATATATAATAGGTGCTGATGTTGACGCCAAGAGCCGATTTGACGGAACAGGTTTTTTGCCTTTATAGGCGTCAATATTGATGCTATATGCACAAATATGGTATCACAATGTGCAGGAAGATAAGACACACTCAATACAATAGGATTGAGGCTTAACAAATAACTTTTATTGGATAGAAATGACAAAATGTTGAAATTAAATGCTGCAAATTCACTTCGGTTTCATCGATAAAGTGGGACAAATACATTGTAATTTCAGAAATATTAGCTTCATTGTCATAAAGTTTATGTTCAAATTTCCCCTGTTCATTCGTGTATTTAACATTATTAACCAAAATGTTAATATCAATAATACTGATAATTATACTGTCAAAATCAAATGTCACCCCCCTAATATTTTATTGAAATTCACAAATCGCAATACCGCCAAAACATCAAGTAGTGGGGCAGATAAGGTCATATATGGAAGGTATTGTGCATTTTATGTGCATGGCAGTTTCAGCATATAATCTACATACCCCAAGGTTTTATTTCAGACATGGAGGCAATTTGTTTCTGACCTGTGGTGACCTTGAGAGGTCATTGACCCCAGCATTGCATGCTCCATTGACAGTTTGACCTTGATCCCTTGTTCCAAGGTCAAATCTGATGGTGACAAATGATTCCCCATATATGATTTCCTATTAGTGCCTAATACATACCTAAACTGTCTGACCATTATTTAAAGAGTTACAGGTACTTGAAAGTAAAAGCTATAAATAACTTCGGGACATCCCCTTATGTCATGTGACTGATGACACAATCCTCTCAGCTTTCAACTGTCTCCATGTCATAAAATGCACAATTGGTTTGCTATATTTCTTTCCAGATGGACTTTTCTGACAATGGTCATCACCCTTCTACCATGGATTTGGAAGCACCAGCTGTGAAACGTCGAAAAATCGATACGGACCATTGTATCATATGCTCCAAAACTGTTGACCCAAAAAAGGACCATGTGGTTAAGAACCCAACTGCTGATGGCTTGAATGCAATTCTAAAAGCAAGTAAGCTGAGACAAGATGATGTTTATGAAGCACTCTGGCCTTTGCAACAAGAGATTTTAAGCCTGAATCTGAAAGTGGCTTTCCATAAATCATGTCGTGCCAATTACACCAGCAAGTCAAATTTGCCTAAATGCCAATCTACCGATACTGAACAACAAACGTGTACGTCGGAGTCCATCTCTACGGAACCTTCAAGGCTCATGAGAAGTGAAACAAGCGGGTTTGACATCAGGAATGATTGTTTCATTTGTGGCAAACGGAACACTTCAAATAGAAAAAAGCTTACACAAATTTCCACAGGCATCGGACAGACCACCAGAGTAAAGGTTCTTGCAGCGGCCCACAAAAGAAAAGACGACACCATTCATATGCGAACCCTGGTGTTGAACCCTGGTGTTGGCTTCGCGGCTAGGGTGCCAGCTTAGGATCCTAGGATCCTGGGTTCGAATCCCGATCGATCACTGAATTAACGCCAGGGGGGTTGACTCAGCCTGTCATCCTTCCGAGGTCGGCTAATTGAGTACGAGTTCACTGGTAATTCCCTGTTTGTCGTCAAAGGCGACAAACAGGGTTGGCGGCAGGAAGGGCATCCGGCCGTAAAACATTGCTTCAAAAAGGGGACCAAAAGACAACAACAACCACGGTGCCCGAAAAAGGCCAACCCCCGCTTTGCGGGGAAAAAATGGCCTCTAAAGGTGGTTTTATTCATATGCGAATGCTCTTGCATTCAGATTTGTTTGCCTATGATGCCAAATACCACCGATTATGCTATGGACATTATATAACAGACCTCAACATAGCTGCTGCGCAAAACAGGTCAGGAGAGTCAGCAGCAGTTACATTACACGATGTAGCCTTTGATGAACTTAAAATTCATTTGGACCAAACTGTCTTCTCCAAAAAAAAGACTGTGACAACCCTTGCCAGTTTGAAAGCACAGTTCATCAACTATTTAGTTGAATTGGGTGCCAGTAATGCGCAGCAGTACACCGCCTGGAAATTGAAGGACCGATTAACCAAACATTACAGTGATCAGTTGGTCTGTGTTACATTATATGGTTGTACTGACATCGTGTGCTCCTCTGAACTGTGACCTTGGGTGATGCACTAAAAAAGGCCACTGCTCTGCAAGATCCAAACAAGATCCGAGGTACTCCTCACTGCCACGAAGTATGCACTACTGCTGTATGGATCGAAGAGCAAATCGTGCCACTCTCTGGACCAGCTACGCTATGATTATGCATGCAAAAGTGATAAGGCTGCACGTCTCTTCCCACCCACCGATGATGCATTTGAACAACACGTCAGACGCGCCAATTACCAGGTGGCAATATGGGTTCACAGTCACGTAGCAAAGCCAGTTCTTTGGAAGCCTGATGGCCATGGATGACAGCTGAGAGATAACAAACTCGAGCCCGTCCTGTTCAAAAAAGAAGCGGCCCCAAAAGAGGTTCGGGATCTCACACATCTGTATTGCATGGATGAGGACTGTTCACAGACCAGAGCCTGTCAGTGCCTGAGAGCGGGGCTGACATGCACTGAATTTTGCTCCTGTAATGGTGATGGTTGCCCAAACACAGACAATTCTCTTATCTTCAGTGACAGCAGCGATGATGACAGTGACTGAACATAGTTCGACTTCATTCAGAGCATCATCAGAATGACATGTATATACTACTGCGATTTCTGGATGTTGGTAAAATATTAGGGGGGTGACGTTAGATTTAGACAATATAATTATCAGTATCATTGATATTAACATTTTGCTTAATAATGTGATATACACAAATGAACAGGGGAAATTTGAACATAAACTTTATGACTATGAAGCTAATATTTCTGAAATTACAATGTATTTGTCCCACTTTATCGATGAAACCGAAGTGAATTTGCAGCATTTAATTTCAACATTTTGTCATTTCTATCCAATAAATGTTATTTGTTAAGCCTCAATCCTATTTTATTGAGTGTGTCTTATCTTCCTGCACATTTTAATACCACATTTGTGCATATAGCATCACTATTGATGCCTATAAAGGCAAAAAACCTGTTACATCAAATCGGCTCTTGGCGTCAACATCAGCACCTATTATATATATATATGTAAATGTGATTCTCGGAGTGATGTGCAATGCTTTCATATTCACAACCATGATTTTCTAACTCCCCAGACATCCCCCTTGAAGAAAAAATAGGTTGTGTTTTGTTCTAAGATGCGGAGGGGTACTCGACCCAAAAGCACCCTACACCGCTCGCCTATATGTCTGAAGACAGTAAACCATTTACTCTCAGCCTGACTAAGGCACCAATACCATTTTCTTGAATTGAGCCCTTGATCTCGTGAGATCTCGAGACGACGTCACGAATTTTTCGAAGCTCCACACGGTCTCCACGTTTTCAAAGTTAAGTCTGTTCACAATTGTATTTTTTCGAAACTGTATTTAGCGTTCGGTGTGTGAACTTATAGTGTCCCCCTTGGAAGTTTCTCGGTGTTTAACTTTCATAAATTAATCGTTTGTTTGCCGCGTCGCGAGCAAGGCCTTGCAGCCTCAGGCTTCCCCCGTCGAAGGTTGTTCCTTCCTTCGCTGTTTTGCTAGCTTTTTTGATTTCCCCTTCTCCACCAAGCTTCACCAAACATCTACTATTTGTCTAACGTTGTAACCCCCACACCCCCCCCCAAAAAACAAACAAAAAAACAAACAAAAAAAACTTTTATTTCCCTTTCTCCTCATGTGCTTTTGCCTCTGCCCACGTACACTGTCTCGCCCCGCCCCCATTTTCCGCTTGCCTTCCACCTTTTGCCCTGTTCAAGTGACTCGTGGTCGTCGCTCTAGGCTTCCTCTCCCCATTGGTATTTTTGTGAATATAAGATTGTTCTTCACAGTTCTGTTTAAATATGTTTAAGCTTTCCCCTTCAGTGTTTTATTCAGTGGTTTATTACAACACGCTGTTTTTCTTCTTATTTAAAAGGCTCCTTTCAATTTCCTCTTCAACTCATTCCATTTCAAAAAAATATTCAATCTCTTATGATTCCAAATCACTCCATGCTCTAAATTCTCATTCATTCCATTCCTCCTCCATCGTTCTTAAACGAATCGCTAACTTGAAAATCACAAAACAAACCCAATTTGTTATATATGTTCATCTTTCATTAATCATCCACTTTCTAAACTCCCCCCTTGACCTCCCCTCCGAATCTCCCCACTTGCCCCTCCCCTCCGAATCTCCCCACTTGCCCCTCCCCTACTAAACTCCCCCCTTGCCCCTCCCCTCCAAATGTCCCCCCTTGTCCCTCCCCTTCAAATCTCCCCCCTTGCCCCTCCCCTCCTAAACTCCCCCCATGCCCCTCCCCTCCTAAACTCCTCCCTTGCCCTTCCCCTCCTAAACTCCCCCATTGCCCCTCCCATTCAAAACTCTCCCCCAACCCCTCCCCTTCAAATCTACCCCCCAACCATCCCTCCCAAATTCTCCCTCCTCCCACCTCCTTCTCAAAGCTGCCTCCTCCCCACTTCGTCTCCCTTCTATGTCATACCTCCACCTCCCCCAACCTTCTACTTTCCTCTGCCCTCCCTCAAACAAACCCTCACTGTGCCTCATCCCATCACCATCAAACCTTTCGTCCTCCTCATCCTTCCCTTTCTTGTAACTCTTCTGTAATCTCTGACACACTATCAACTGCTCTTCCTACATCCCCCTCTCACCCTTCATCTGACCCTACCCCTCCCCTCCCCTGTCCTGCACCCGATGCCCCCCCTCTCTCATCACTAACGGTATGGACCTCAAACATCCGGGGCCTTCGCTCAAACCTGATTGATCTCTCCATTCAGGTTGCTTCTGACAATCCAGACTTGATCTGCTTAACAGAAACTTTCCTCCTTCAAGATGTCTCTGATTCCTTAATATCTCTTCCTGGTTACTCCCTCCTCCGGTATGATAGACCTGAGCCTCGTCCTGGTGGTGGGGTGGCTATCTTTATCAAAAACTCTCTTCCTCACTCTCCCTGCACTGCCCTCTCTCCACCCCACCCACAGGAGTACCTCTGGCTACGGCTTCCTCTCCGCTCCCACCTTTTGTTCATATGTGTTCTGTACCGTCCTCTAAACAGTGATGACTCCATTTACATTTCGCTGTCGGACAAAATGGACCAACTTCTATCAACTCATCCAAACTCTCTCTTCCTCATATGTGGTGACTTCAACTGTCATCATGCCAGCTGGCTGGGTGTGGGTTCATCTCTCACCAGCCATGGCACCTCAGCAAAGGACTTCTGCAACTCATTGGGACTGACCCAATCTGTCAACTTCCCGACCCGGATCTCAGTCAATGGAGTTGACTGATGGTCTCTGTTCACCTCAGTTCACCTCAGATGGTATCAGTCTCAGTTGACTGATGGTCTCAAGGAAATCTCTTCTGGACTTGGTTATGACTAACTTCCCTGCAAATGTCTGCTGCTCTTCTTCTGCTCCAATCGGTTCTTCTGATCATGTGCTTGTTAAAGTGGACATCTCACTGGCCATTCTCAGAGAGCCTCCTCTGCGCCGACGAGTCTGGCATTTCACTCAGGCCGACTGGCACGGTCTGCAAGCAGCCATCAATCAACTGGACTGGTCTCCCATCTCTAATGCCTCTGACATCAATTCTTCCTGGGAATTCTCCCAAAGCAAACTGCTCTCTCTCATGCACAGATTTATCCCATCTCGTCTTCAGTTGTCTTACCCTTCCTCCCGTCCATGGTACACTGAATCTTGTGGTGAGGCAGTTGCCCTGAAACAACTTGCCTTTGCGTCTTGGAAGGCAAATCCAACTGAAGGCAATCTCAGTTCCTTCCACCAAGCTCGAAACAAGTGTGTTTCTACCCTCAGGAGTGCCAGGAAGCACTATCTCTCCACACTCAAGATTGAACTATCAAACCTGTCTCCTTCCTCCAAATCCTGGTGGCGTCTGGTCAAATCCCTTTCTGGAGTTTGTTCCCCCTCCATCCCCTCCCTTACCTCAAATGGCTACACAGTTGACACCGCACGTGACAAAGCCGAATGACTCAACTCTGTGTTTGCCTCAAATTCTTGTGTCCCAAACCCATCTCTCTCTGTTCCCACCTTTCCCAGTCGAACCCAACTGCTCCTGGACTCTGTGTCCTTCTCTCCTGACAAGGTGGAGAAGTTTTTTATCAAACCTCGACTCTGATTCTGCAACTGGACCAGATGGCATCAGCCCACGGGTCCTAAAATCCTGCTCTGCCGCTCTATCTCACCCTCTCTCTGTTCTTTTCACCCTCTCTTTTGCTCAAGGTCATCTGCCAGCATCTTGGAAATCAGCAAACATTACCGCTTTACACAAAAAAGGTGCAAAAACAGACCCTTGCAACTACAGACCAATCAGCCTGCTCCCAATTATCAGCAAAGTCATGGAATCCATCATTGCTTCGGATATCAAATCCTTCCTCTTCTCCAATGGCTTGATCTCTGATCATCAATTTGGATTCAGACCAGGTCATTCTACTCTGGACATGTTGCTTCTGCTGTCTCAACAATGGATGGAGGTCTTCAATGTCAAACAGGAAATCAGAGCTGTCTCACTTGACATATCACGTGCCTTCGATACGGTCTGGCACCCAGCTCTGCTCACCAAACTCACCTCCTATGGTATTCATGGAAATCTCCTCATGGCTTGCAGACTTCCTCTCTGGTCGTAGGCAACGTGTGGCCCTGAATGGATTTCTCTCATCTCCCCTTCCTGTTCTGGTTGGAGTTCCCCAAGGTAGTGTTCTGGGCCCTGTGCTATTTCTGGTCTTCATCAATGATCTCTCCGACTCTCTGGAAAATCCTCTCTATCTCTTTGCTGATGACTCCACTATCTGCCGCTCCATTGCTCATCCCTCAGATCGGCAGTCTGCAGCCTCCTCACTCTCTGCAGACCTGGACAAAATCACAGACTGGTCAAACAAGTGGAACATGTCTTTCAATCCTGACAAATCTCACACTCTTACAATGTCTCTCCGAAAGGACCGACTCGAAAACCCTCCCATCTACTTTCACAACAAACCTCTCCAAGAAGTTCTGTCGCTCAAGCTTTTGGGTCTCACTATCTGCCATGATCTTTCTTGGGAAAACCACATTTCCAAGCTGGCCTCCAAAGCCAGTCGCCGACTTGGCATCCTCCGTCGTGCGAAGTCCTTCCTTTGCACACCTGAGCTCCTCACCAAATACAAGGCTTTCATCCGCAGCTCAATGGAATACTGTTCCCCCCTCTGGGCTGGTGCTCCTGCCTCACACCTAGCTCGGCTTCACGCTGTTGAGGCCAAAGCTTTCAGAATCATTGGAATCTCCTGCGATGAAGTCAACTCCGAGGGCCTTTCACTCACTCACCGTAGGCAGGATGGTGGTCTTTCTGTCTTCTACCGACTCCTCTCCGGCCTTGCTCCCCTAGCTCTCTCTGTGCTTTGTCCTCCAAATATTCCTACAGGTCGCACAAGATCTGCCAGCAACCCTCTTATGGTTAAACTGCCAAAATCTAGGCTCTCTGCTCACCTTCACTCTTTCATTACCCCTTTTCTCCCGCCTCTGGAACAAACTCCGCCACTCCCTTCAATCCCACTCCTGCCTCCAGGTCTTTAAAACAGCTGTTCACCACCATCTCTTATCTTCCCCCATCCAAAACCTTGATCTTTTTTACCCCCGGTAATTCACCCCAGAGTCCTTGCAGTGTTCATATGTTTTATTCCTCTCCCACCTCCCCCCAAGTCCTCCCGATGTCCCTGCTCTCAAATGTTGTGTTTGTGTCCTTCCCCCTCTCTCCCCATCTTGTCTGCCGCTCCCCTTGTTTTTTGTGTTTTGTGTGTCGGTTTGACTTTTTGTGTGATTATTGGTAGCTCTTTCACGAGCCTCGATCTTGTATATAAAAAAAAAAAAAAATCCTTTAGCAGAGTTTGTTTTTCAAAGAGGAGTTGACACCGTTTTTCATCACTAAGGACCTCAGCACCTTCCTGCAATCATAGAATTTCTTGTTTCAAGGCATCAATGCATAATTGTTTACTTTGAGAGCAATTGGTTTTGTATTGCTGACAGAAAACACGGATCTGCGCTTTAGCATAGTCCCACCACTGACAGAGATTTAGGAAACGATGTTGGAAATACGCAACTATAATGTTCTCGTGCAGTGTTGGAACCGACTAAACACCAAGCTAAACCGTATCTAATGAAGACAGAGTCGTAGTAAGTTTCACCATTTACTTTCACTCTTCTCCATCAAGATGTTGTGGTAAAAACTGTAAATAAAATAATACAAAAAATACATTCAGTGTCGTTCTTCCATTGTACATAGATGTAAATAAGAATATTGCACAAAAGGAACCAGCCTCCAAGGGCAATGGCAGTGCTGTGGGCCCGTACACAATTGTAAATAAACTGTTCCCAAAACATCTTATAAATCGTAAAACATGTCCAATGTCAAATAAACCAACTTACAGCATTGCTTTACGATGATTGACAATGGATGCAAATGGATTGCACTGGGGGCATGCAGCACATGTCTATATCTTGCCTCAGAAGAATCAGGAAGAGCCAAACAAACAGGAAGAGCCAAACAAACAGGAAGAGCCAAACAGGAAGAGCCAAACAGGAAGAGCCAAACAGGAAGTGACCAAATAGGAAGTGACATCGTTGCATCACATGAGTAAAACTAATACAAATTCTACAAAAGACTTTGTTAAGCATTTAAGTAAGCTATTCACTTCTCATTTTCCACTAGAAATTATTTAAATTATTTACATATGACATTTAGAAAGTTAACTAAATGCCTTAAAGGCAACACATCCCCGCCGGACCTATGTGAGGTCACTAAGAACTTATGCGGGTCCAGAACATATAAGTCTCTAGATCAGTCTTTAGGCAGAAGTAGAACAATTTCTGCAATTGGTCTCAGAAGGGTTTTGACATTGCCTTGGTCAGTTGTCTTCACCTCAACCTTTCTTACCTGTCCATCTTTTCCAGGGAATGCGGCCATGATCCTGGCCATGGGCCAGCAGTTGCGGGCGGTCTGCTTGGCCCTAAGCAGAATGAGATCTCCAACTTGAAGGTTCCTGCGAGGCACTGTCCACTTCTGTTTCTGTTGCAAGGAAGGTAAGTATTCACGGCTCCAACGGGTCCAGAACTGGCTTGCAAGAGCCTGAACTTGTCTCCATTGCTTTGTGTACAGGTGCTTTTCTGAGAAGTCTCCAGGAGGAGGTGGAACTCCTGATTTCTGTGTAAGGAGCATCGACGATGAGAATATGAAGGGGTTTTCCGGATCCGCAGACACAGGTAGGAGTGGTCGTGCATTCATGCTGGCTGTGACCTCTGCCATTAATGTGCAAAGCACTTCGTGAGTCAGGCGAGTGTTTTGCTGTAGAAACATTGAATCAAGGATTCTTCTGGCCACGCCGGTCATACGCTCCCAAGAGCCTTCCATATGAGAAGCATGTGGCGGGTTGAATTCCCAGCTGCATCCCTGCTCACTGAGGTACCTCTGTACCGTTTTGTCCATTATCTCTAAAAAGATGGTGTCTTCCACTGATGGAGCAGGTTTGTTGTCATGCTCAGTACGGTTGAACACTGTCTGTCCCAGCATCCTCTCATGTGCTTTGCCAGGCCTGTTAAAGCTTTGTTGCGTCTCCTTGACATGCATGAAGCTTGTTCAGGTTTGAAAAATTGAATGGCGACCAGTGTCCAGCACGTTGGTCTTGAACGTGTTGACTGTCGGCTTATGTACATTACCCAGGCACACCTCTCCTATTACTACCCAGCCCAGATACAGACGTTTGGCAAAGGGGGCGTTATGTGGTCCGTTGACCTGCTGCCTGACCTTGTGTGCCCTAAGGACGTCTCTTCCAAGTAGCAGGAGTATTTCTGCTTCTGGGTCCAGTTCTGGGATATGTTTGGCAATGTGAAGGAGATGAGACTGGTGTAGAACTGCGCTTGGCATTAGAATCTCGGACCGATTGTTCGGGATCTGAGGACACTCAATGAGTGGTGGGAGAGAGATGAGAACTTTGCCGTCGAGTGACTCGATCTTAAATCCTTCTGCCCTCCTGCCGGATGTTTCCACGATACCAGAGCAAGTTCTGAGATGGTACGAGAATGTTTTGCTCTCCACACTGAACATCTCGAATAACTCTGGTCTGGCTAATGAGCGATTGCTCTGGTCGTCCAGAATTACATAGGCTTTGATGGCCATGTCCTTGGAACCCTCTGGGTATATCATTGCGGGGCAGATCTTTGAGCATGAGCGACTCCACTGACCTGGACCGCAAACTTCTGTGCAGTTTGTTCTGACAACAGCCATGTTAGAATGAACTTCTCCCTCCCCACCGTTCTCTTGTGATGGTGGAGGAGCCTTGAAGCTTGAGGTTTGAGGGTTTGGTGGTGATGGGCCAGGATGCATGGCCGCATCATGATTGGTGCTGTCGCATTCATAGCACTTCACGGAGGACTTGCAGTCTTTGGCAAGATGGGAGATCGAAGAACAGCTTTTGAAACATATTCCTTTCTCCGTGAGAAAGGCCTTTCTGTCGTCGAGGAGTTTGTTTCTGAAGGTTCTGCATCTTTTAAGAGGGTGGGGTTTATTGTGTAATGGGCAGTTCTTGTTAGGGTCATCATTGGTTGTAGAAACATCCGTTTTGTGCATTAAGATGGGTTTGTTGGTGTTAAAACTCTTCACAATGGATCTGTCTGGTTTTGTGGGTGTTGTGGTGCTGCTTTGATAAATAAAGCGAGGGTCGTTTCGCCTTTTCGCCTCATGGCACACAAAGTTGCAAAAATACTTACAGGGAGGGAAGCGACCATCGTTCCCTTCTTTGTACGATGACCCAGAAGACACCCACCTCTCCTGAAGCCATTATGGAAGCTTGTCCACGATTGGTCCAATTCCACGGGAAGTGTCCAGATATGCTAAGCCAGTGAGATATCCGTCTTCTTTGGCGCCTTGGATATAAATTATACAATGGACTACAAAATGTAAATGTTTCATGATATTTGTTATATTATACCACCTTTATCTATCAATATTGTTGAAATGAAGATCAAATTTCTATTTATATTTATATTTCTCAATTGTGTTTTTGTCGAGACTGTATCTATCTTTCGGTGTATGTACCTACAGCGTATCTTTTGGAAAATTTTCGGTGCTAATTTTTCGTTCATGTATACACAATCGTCGGTTAATGGTATCGAGTATTCTGCGGCCTAGTACTCGTAGGCTTAGACTACCTTATCGTCTCAGACCTTGTGGTTTGTTTTTCTCTCAGCGATTCGTCGAATGCGCTGAAATTATTTTCGTTCTCTGTTTCGTACCAGTCGTTCACCCCGTACCTCCTTGTTTAATATCTGTACTCACAAAAAAACAAAAAAAAAAACACAAAAATATATTTCCTTCCCAGGTCTTATTCGTTTATTTGTTGTTCTTTTTGTTCGTTCGTTCTTCGTTCGCGATCACGCAGTTAGAAATGTATAATCTCTCCCCTGAACAACTATTTTCTCTCATATATTATAACACCCTTTTCTTCTTTTCCTACAAAAGGATGCTTTCGTCTTGCTCACCAAATCTATTCATTCCAAAAAATATATATAATACCATCTCTTACAGTTCCTCCTTTCTACATTCCATAAACTATCCAGAACTCCATCCCTCCTCCAGTGTCCTCAAACGTATTTTTGACTCGAAGGTCTCAAACTCATTTTGCAAAAAATGTTCGTTTCCCATGAATCGTACACTTTTCAAAATCCAATCTCACCCCTCCCCTCCAAATCCTCCCCATCACCCATCCCTTTCAAATCTCCCCCCTTGCCCCTTCCCTCCCCTCCCTCCTAAACTCCCCCCACACCCCTCCCCTCCGAGACTCTCCCTCGCTCCTCCCCTCCTAGACTCCCCTCTCACCCCTCCTCCTCAAAGCATCCTCCCTGCTTCTTCCTCCTTCCAACTTTCACCTTCATCTCCCCAAACCTCCTGCCTTCCTCTTCCCCCTCCTCAAATAACACCTCACTGTGCCTCACCCAATCTCCATCAAACCTTTTGTCTGCCCCATTCTTCCCTTTCTCCAAGCTATTCTGAAATCTCTGACACACCTTCAACAGCTCTCCCTACCTCTTCCTCCTCTTCCACATCTTACCCTACCCCTCCCCCCCCCCTGTTCTGGACCCGATGCTCCCCCTTCCTCTTCATTAACGGTATGGACCTCAAACATCCGGGGCCTTCGCTCAAACTTGACTGACCTCTCCATACAGGTTGCTTCTGACAAACCAGATGTGATCTGCTTAACAGAAACTTTCCTCCTTCATGATGTCTCTGATGCCTTGGTATCTCTCCCAGGTTACTCCCTCCTCCGGTACAGCGATGACTCCATCTACATCTCACTGTCTGATAATATGGACCAACTTCTATCTACCCATCCTAACTCTCTCTTCCTCATATGTGGTGATTTCAATTGTCACCATGCCAGTTGGCTGGGTGTGGGTACCTTTCTCACCAGCCATGGCTCTTCAGCAAAGGACTTCTGCGACTCACTGGGACTGACACAATCTGTCAATTTCCCGACCCGGATCTCAGTCAACGGAGCATCTTCTCTTCTGGATTTGGTTATGACAAACTTCCCTGAAAATATCTGCTGCTCTTCTTCTGCTCCAATCGGCTCATCTGATCATGTGCTTGTCAAAGTGGACATCTCTCTGACCATTCTCAGAGAGCCTCCTCAGCGTCGACGAGTCTGGCATTTCACTCAGGCCAACTGGCACGGTCTTCAAGCAGCCATCAATCATCTGGACTGGTCTCCCATCTCTACCGCCTCTGACATCAACTCATCCTGGGAATTCTTTCAAAGTAAATTGCTCTCTCTCATGCACAGATTTATACCGTCTCGTCTTCAGTTGTCATACCCTTCCTCCCGTCCATGGTACACGGAATCTTGTGGTGAGGCTGTTGCCCTGAAACAACTTGCTTTCGTCTCCTGGAAAGCAAATCCAACGGAAGGAAATCTCATTTCCTTTCACAAAGCCCGAAACAAGTGTGTTTCCACCCTCAGGAGAGCCAGGAAACAATATCTCACCATTCTCAAGACCGAACTCTCTTATCTGTCTCCCTCTTCCAAATCCTGGTGGCGTCTGGTCAAATCTGTTTCTGGTGTTTGTTCCCCCTCCATCCCCTCCCTCACCTCAAACGGCTTAACGGCTGACTCCGCACGTGAAAAAGCTGAATGCCTCAACTCTGTGTTTGCCTCTAAATCTTGTGTCCCAAACCCATCCCTCTCTGTACCCACCGTACCCAGTCGTATCCAGCTGCTCCTGGACTCTGTGTCCTTTCCTCCTGACAAGGTGGAAAAGTTTCTGGCAACCCTCGACTCTGATTCTGCAACTGGTCCTGACGGCATCAGCCCACGGGTCCTAAAATCATGTTCTTCTGCACTTTCACTCCCTCTTTCTGTTCTCTTCACCCTCTCTTTTGCTCAAGGTCATCTGCCATCTGCTTGGAAATCAGCCAACATCACCGCTTTGCACAAAAAAGGTGCAAAAACAGATCCCAGCAACTACAGACCAATCAGCCTTCTCCCAATTATCAGCAAAGTCATGGAATCCATCATTGCTTCAGATATTAAATCTTTCCTCTTCTCCAATGGCTTGATCTCTGATCATCAATTTGGTTTCAGACCTGGTCACTCTACTCTGGACATGCTGCTTCTGCTTTCTCAACAATGGATGGAGGTCCTCAACACCAAACAGGAAATTAGAGCTGTCTCCCTTGACATTTCACGTGCCTTCGATACGGTCTGGCACCCTGCTCTGCTCTCCAAACTCTCCTCCTTTGGTATCCATGGAAATCTCCACGCATGGCTGGCGGACTTCCTCTCTGGTCGTAGTCAACGTGTGGCCCTGAATGGGTTTCTCTCATCTCCTCTTCCTGTTCAGGCTGGAGTTCCCCAAGGTAGTGTTCTGGGCCCTGTGCTTTTTCTGGTCTTCATCAATGATCTCTCTGACTCTCTTGAAAATCCTCTCTATCTCTTTGCTGACGACTCTACTCTCTGTCGCTCCATTCCTCATCCCTCAGATCGGCAGTCTGCAGCCTCCTCACTCTCTGCAGACCTGGACAAAATCACAGACTGGTCAAACAAGTGGAACATGTCTTTCAATCCTGACAAATCTCACACTCTTACAATGTCTCTCCGAAAGGACCGACTGGACAACCCTCCCATCTACTTTCTCAACAATCCTCTCCAAGAAGTTCTGTCGCTCAAGCTTTTGGGTCTCACTATCTGCCATGATCTTTCTTGGGAAAACCACATTCCAAGCTGGCCTCCAAAGCCAGTCGCCGACTGGGCATCCTCCGTCGTGCGAAGTCCTTCCTTGGCACACCTGAGCTCCTCACCACATACAAGGCTTTCATCCGCAGCTCAATGGAATACTGTTCCCCCCTCTGGGCTGGTGCTCCTGCCTCACACCTTGCTCGGCTTCACGCTGTTGAGGCCAAAGCTTTCAGAATCATTGGAATCTCCTGCGATGTAATCAACGCCGAGGGCCTTTCACTCACTCACCGCAGGCAGGTTGGTGGTCTTTCTGTCTTCTACCGACTCCTCTCCGGCCTTGCTCCCCCAGCTCTCTCTGTGCTCTGTCCCCCCAATATTCCTTCAGGTCGCACAAGATCTGCCTGCAACCCTCTTCTGGTTAAACTGCCAAAGTCTAGGCTCTCTGCTCACCTTCACTCTTTCATTCCCCTTTTCTCCCGCCTCTGGAACAAACTCCCCCACTCCCTTCAATCCCACTCCTCCCTCCAGGTCTTTAAAACAGCTGTTCACCACCATCTCTTATCTTCCCCCATCGAAAACCTTGATCTTTTCTACCCCCGGTAATTCACCCCAGAGTCCTTGCAGTGTTCATATGTTTTAATCCTCTCCCACCTCCCCCCAAGTCCTCCCGATGTCCCTGCTCTCAAATGTTGTGTTTGTGTCCTTCCCCCTCTCTTTTGTGTCCTTCCCCCTCTCTCCCCATCTTGTCTACCGCTCCCCTTGTTTTTTGTGTTTTGTGTGTCGGTTTGTCTTTTTGTGTGATTAATGTTAGCTCTTTCACGAGCCTCGATCTTGTATACAAAAAAAAAAAAAAAAAAAAAATAGGTGTATGTTGAAATACTAGGACATGCCCGTACGTGGGTGCCCGTACGTGCGTGCAAAAAAACATGCGTGCAAACAACAACAACAAAAAAAAACTTTGAAACCACGTGGCAGTAACGACCACAGAACCCCCCCCCCTCTATTTACATGAAATGGTTTGGTCCATTCGCAACGACCACAGAACCCCCCCCCCCCCCCCCTCTATTTACATGAAATGGTTTGGTCCATTCGCAAAGCCAAAGCGAACGGCGAACGGCTAAATCGCCATAGCTCGGTAACTACTTGTCCGATTAATATGAAACCTTGAAAAGGCACATCCTCAGGTCCCCAGCAATATATCTGGCAAGTTTCAAGTATATCGGACCCGTGGTTGTCGAGAAACAGCGGTCACAGACACACAGACACACACACATACACACAGACACACACACATACACACACACATACACACAGAGATTACTGGAATTATAGATAGATGTTGAAAAAGTCAAAACTTTACATGGGGTGTACTTACTTTTTCACGTGACTGTATATATATATTGTTACGGACGCGGTTAAGATGTTATTTTGACCGAGCGGTGGTATTACCGCGACCGAACAGTTATTCCCCGACTAATACCCGATTTGCCCCAAACTTTGGCCGGATCACGCCACCGCTATTCAATCGGGAAAACTCTAAAGCGACCGAATGCAAAGAGGAAAAGGAATAAGACGAGAAAAGGGTAATTGGATTTATTATTTACACATATAATCAAGAAGAAAGCAGTCACGTTTATTTACAGACGAGATTAGATACACAGTGCAACTCTAGCTTACCTACAGTCTTAATTAACCCAGGGACAGAACAAACAAGGACAGACTCACGCGGGGAATGATGATAGGATTGGCGGGAGATGGATGGCTGGCGGGATAGGGAGGTCCAACTGGTCCTGCAATCGATCGACTCGTGGGCAGCCGCCGCTCCTTCGCGGCCCTGCTCCAAACTGCCGTCCAGGCCTCACGCTGCTGTGGCTGCAGTTTCGGTGGCTCGAGCTGCAGTAAATGCAGTTTCAGTGGCTCCAGCTGCAGTAAATGCAGTTTCAGTGGCTCGAGCTGCAGTTCAACCCTGGACTTCTTTCGGACTCAACTCTTGGACTCCCTCTCGTCTCTCGGTGAAAGCTCATCTCCCGTCTGCTGCTTGGGAAAATGCCCTGCCTGCGGGTTATATAGGCCCCGCCCCTCAACCTTCGCGAACCTCCTCGATCTTTCTTTCCACACCCTCTCCAAGTCCAACCCCTTGTTCGTGGTTGGTTGAGTGGGGCTGACTCACTCCTCCCCTCTATGACGAGGTGGGGACCCGCCTTTCTTCCCCAACCCTGCCTCGTGGTCAATGGCGGATGAAGAGAAAACCGCCCAAAATGCAGTTGGCAATGCGAATGGCAATTGACGAAAAGGGGGAATGGAAGTTTTGGGAGTGGGAATGAAGGGAATCTATCTCTTTCACTGGTGCAATGGAGTATTTCAATTAATGGGAGACACAGCCTTACCCTAAAACACATAATAAGATATAAGCTATCGAACAAGGGTATTCTATGATTAGCTGTGGTGTGGATGCTTTATGGACTAATTAATGGGACACCCTTTGACCTTTACACAGCTCCGGAAGCAGGAGGCGCAGAATAACAATAATAATAATACACACAATAAAAAAAATACAATCCTCATATCCGCAACACTGCACCCTCCTCCTCTTAGGCACGTCCCGGGCCTACAACTTTTATTTAGTGTGACACGTAGGTGTAGTTCCCTCTACTTTTAACCTGACCCTGAGTGCGACAGTTTTTAAAACATAAATAAATGTGTCCCGCTGCTCCATTGCACCCTGCCTAACAGACTTACGCCCACAGTTAACCGAATTGCGGAATGGTCTTCAAACTATACACTGACGGTGGGGAGCATTATTTACAATGACGCTATTTTTATTTACAAAACTAACCCAGGACCTGTAATTGTTCTTTCTGGGGGGGAGACAGTCTGCTCTGCATCAATGCACCATGAAAGCACCTATAACGCACCAACACACCTTCAAGCACCAATCGGTGCAGTCACCACAGTTCATCAGTGTTCAATGCATGTTCAATAATAAAAATAAATCAACAACCCCTAACCCTGCAGGTGGTCTCTTGCTCTTCGGCTCCATCTGCTGGCTATTATTATCTCTTCCAGTTGTTATCATTTTCTTTGCTTTTCTTACTGGCGGCCTATTCGAACTGAAAAATGCACCCAATGTGTCCTTTTTATTTTATTTTATTTATGGCCCACAGGGCCGACTAGTGTGGTTCACCTGTGGGGCATCGGTGCCCTGTGGCCAAGGTCCGCCAGCAAGATTTCGGGCCCTCATGGCCGGTTCCAGCAGAGGGGCCATGCCCCAACCCATGGGGTCCATCAGTGGTGCTCGGCCACAGGCATGTGGTCCATAATGTGGTGCATCGATGCAGACAGCTGGTTCTGGGAATTCCGGGCGCACAATGGAGGACTCACGCACGCTCCCCTCGGCGCCCAATGGCGCACAGGTCATGTGGGAGACAAAAGAGACAAATGAGCGAGGGGTAAGGTCACAAGGGTACACATCAATAAGGCAATGCAAGGCGAAATGCGTACGGAGGACGAAGTGAGAAAGCTCGTCCCTACCGTACGTCACCCCCCTGTCACCTACACTACCCTTGCCCTTACCCCATATGTACAAAATCTACACATTACCAATCCGTCGCTACCGTCACGTCTTCCCCTTATTTCCCTTATACCAAATTCGTCTTCACTCCCCCACTATCCAAAATTTGCCATCATCAATTCATCATCAATCCTCATAAGGAGGAAGAGATGGAACATCAAGCACAATGTCACACCCACGTCACGATGCGTCTCACAATCCAAAACATTTGCCTCAAACAATAATAAACATGGCATGGTGCGGAGTACCTGTCACCTCAGGTGAGTGGATGCAGATGATGCGAGGAGATCCTTCATCATATCTATCCTCTAAATGACTTTAACACACTTTACACTACCCGGGGTCTCTCCCTGCCAATCCATTGGCCAACTTACACTATGGGTTCTAAAAACCAATGCCCATTGACCAAACTGTGGTGCTTCTCAATTTGGGGTCTCACTCCCCCGATTCATCTCCCGGTGCCCTTGCACAATTTCTGGGCTGGGGCGTGTAGCTCTCCCAGCAGGTCTACCCACCTGCACACCTCCACCACTGTAGTTGCCACCCGAGCTTACCTCGCTCCTCACCCTAACCTAACTAACTGGGGAAGGCCCCTCCTGGCTCTGTCACCCCACTCGGTGCCGCCCCGGGTATCCGTGATGGGGGTCCATCCTTCCCCCATTCACACCTTCGCACCATCCACTCCACTCCACAATTTCCACCATACTCACTCCACGACCATCCATTCCAATACTCCATATATTCCACTCTCCATGTATTCCACACACCTGTTGGTGCACACCTGTGCACTCACACCTGGTGCCACCTGCACCCTCCTCCTCTTCCTGGACCAGTTGGTCAACACAACACACCTCACCATCACCATCACTCAAACACTGCTCCATTCACCTGTTCAGTTGCACACCTGTGCAATCACACCTGTTCAATCCTCACACACTGCTCAATCCATTTGAATACACCTCCAACACTCACACGGCATCATCTGAACTACCTGTTGCCCTGCTAACTTAGTGCTCCCCGTCTTCCCTTTAAACTAAGCACATACCACGTCATTATCATCCACTCTAATCTACCTGTGTCCCCACTACAGGTATCCTTGTCACTAACTAATCTTAACGTTACCTAATGTCATCTTCGCTAGATCCCTACACACAATATCCTAACCCACCCGGGCTAGTTTTCACTGCCATACACCCCATAACACTAGTGCTCCTTTGCCCCCCTTCTGTGAGGGATGGTGGATTGGCCATCCCTTCACATGGGGCATCTCCCACTACCATCCCCCCAGTCCTCTGACGCTACGAGCCCCCGTCGCAAGAGGTACTGGGTCCTGCCTCGGCTTCTAGAGCCGAGGCGATCCATGAGGGCGCCTGCTCGCCGGCATAAGGTCTTATCCGGTCGGCATGGACGACCGAGGGGGGTCCATGGCCCCATTTTGATCTTAATGACCACGTCACAGATTTGCGACAGGACGACTCCCGGGCCTTGCCAGGGGGAGGTGAGTTTTGGGCACCTGCCCTTCCGCCTCCGGGGATTAAAGAACCAAATCTTCATCCCCGGAGCATATTGACTCCCCTGGCTCCGGTCGTCGTACCTGCGCTTCATCTTGGCCCCCGCCAGATGGAGCTGGCGGCGGGCGAAGGCATGGACCCGCTCCATGCCTTCCTCCAGGTGACGTGCGTAACCCTCCCTCGGCGGTGTATCCGTGGTGTCTGGCACGGGACCGCATAGCAATTCGGCGGGAGCCCGAAACTCCTGCCCATACATAAGCAACGCTGGACTGCATGCGGTGGCCCCGTGCTGGCTAGTTCGGTAGGCCATCAACAGGTACGGGAGATGTTCGTCCCAGTCATCCTGACGGGTGGTGGTGAACAATGCCAGTTGTTGGATCAATGTTCGATTGAACCTTTCCACCATCCCGTCAAATTGTGGCCGCAAGGGCGTGGTCCTGGTTTTCCGAATTGACAGGAGTCTACACACATCTTTTAGCAATTGACTTTCAAAATTTCGACCCTGATCGGTGTGCAGCTCCTGTGGAATCCCGTGCCGACATACAAATCCTTCTACGAAGGCCTGCGCTACCACCCCTGCTTCTTGGTTGGGGAGGGCATAGGCCTCCGGCCACTTGGTGAAATAGTCCATTACAACGAGGATATACTTATTACCTTGGCGGGTGCGGGGCAGAGGTCCTAGAATATCCATAGCCACCCGCTCAAGGGGGGCCCCCACCTGATGTAATTGAAGGGGGGCCCTCATCCTCCGTGCTGGTCCCTTTTTGGCAGAACAGGCGTCGCATCTCCGACACCAGTCCTGTATGTCGCGCCCCAAATTCACCCAATAGAACCTCCGGCGGACCCGAGATATTGTCTTTGTCCTGCCCAAATGGCCGCCGGAGCGGGTACCATGCACCTGTTGTAATATGACGTTCTTGAATTTGTCAGGGACTATCACCAGCCAGGAAGTTCTATCAGAGGGAACCTCCACCCACTTGCGATATAAGATGTTGCCTTTCAACTCCAGGGTCTGCCACTGAGCCCAATACGCCTTTGTTTGCGCCCCGAGGGGGGTGACCTCTTCCCCCTTTGGTCTTTGCCCCAATTTGACCCAATTGAACACCGGCCCCAGGACAGGATCCTCCTGCTGGGCCGTGCTCCAAGCCAATTCTCCAAATTCCTCGTCCGCGGTTAGTGGCAAAATTGGCCCTCTCACCCGGGTTGCCCGGACGACGAGAATCGGGGCAGAATCGCCCAATTGCTCCCTCTCCTTGTGTCTCGCACAAAATTTGCAGTTTTCTCCCAGACAAGGACGCCGAGAGAGGGCGTCCGCATTACCATGGGCCTTCCCGGCCCTATGGGCCACATCAAAATCGTACTGCTGCAACTTTTCCAACCACCTTGCAATTTGGCCCTCCGGTTCCTTGAACCGAAGGAGCCATTACAAGGAGGAATGGTCAGTTCTATCCAAAAATTTCCGCCCGTACAAGTACGGGTGAAAATGGTTCATGGCAGCCAGCATAGCCAATAACTCTTTGCGAGTGACACAATAATTTCGCTCGGGCCTACTTAAGGCCCGACTATAGTAACCAATCACTCTCTCCACGCCCTCCTGTGTCTGAGACAAAACTGCGCCCAATCCTTCCTGGCTCGCATCCGTGTCCAGGGTAAATGCCCCGTTACTAGTGGGGTAAGCTAGAAGGGGTGCGGATGTTAAACACCCCTTCAATTTTTGGAAGGCCTCGTGGCACTCCCGCGTCCAATTAAATCGTGTCCCCTTCTCCGTAAGCCGGTGGAGGGGACGGGCCAACTCCGCAAATTTCGCCACAAAGCGCCGGTAGTAGGAGCAGAGTCCTAAGAATCCCCGCACCTCTTTGATGGTACGTGGTGCGGGCCACTCCTCTACCACTTTAATTTTGTCTGGGTCCGTTTTTACCCCCTCGCAGCCGATCACGTGACCTAGATAGGCCACCTCTCTTGCAAACAAAGTGCACTTACTCGGGTTCAGCTTTAACCCTGCCTGTCTGAGGTACCCGAACACCTGGTCCAAATTAGCTAACGCCTGGGGGAAGGTCTTGGCATGTACCAGGACGTCATCCAGGTATACCAGGCATGATTGCCATGGCATGCCGCCTAGCACATGCTCCATTAATCTCTCAAAGGTGGCGGGGGCGTGACACAAACCAAACGGCATCACAGTGAACTGATACAGCCCCTTACCTGTGGAAAATGCCGTTTTCTCATTCCCTGTCCGATCCATCTCCACCTGCCAATACCCACTCTTGAGGTCCAAAGTTGTGAACCAATTTGAGCCCGCAACGGCATCGAGGGTGTCATCAATCCTTGGCAGGGGATATGAGTCCTTGAGTGTCACGTTGTTTAGCTGGCGATAGTCCACGCAGAACCGCGTGGTCCCATCCTTCTTTTTGACCAGCACAACAGGTGACATCCAAGGACTTCCCGAGGGCTCGATCACACCTGCGTCGAGCATTTTTTCAACCTGCTCGTCAGCTTCCGCCCTCTTGCTCCAAGGGAGCCGTCGGGCGGCCTGACGAATAGGCCGGGCCTCACCGGTGTGGTTCTGATGTTTCACCAGGCCCGTACGTCCAATATCCTCGGTGGACAAGGAGAAGAGGTCCAAATGGGACCCAACCAGTTTGTGTAAGGCCTCCCTCTGGGTACCTCCCAACTCTACACTACTACGATTTACCATCTCGCAAATGGGATCGGGCCAATTCCTAGTATTTATTGAAGGCTCCCCCTGGGGCCGGCTCGGCTGGACGTTCTCGCCCCTCACTGACGCGACTTCTCTAACTGGGGTGCAGCCAGCTATCTTCGTGCCCTTTACTATAGTGCGTGGTTCTGTGCTAATATTAATTACTCGGACGGCCACTACCGGCCCGTCCGTTTTTACAAGGGTGCGGCCCACGATTAAACCAGGTATGGATCGCGCTGCCACCGGTTCGACCAGGCTGCAGGATTCCTGCCATGTCGGGCGGGCTGACCATCGGGCCGGCACTATGGCCTCGGCCCCCGGAGGGATGGTCACGGCCTCAGGAGCCTCCAGCTCCACCCTCTCGGCCGTGCTCACTCCCCCCAATGGTAGCTCCTCCACCCCCCATTGCAGGATTCCCCGGCCCAAGTCGATTTTACAACCGCCGGCAGTCAACAAATCCAACCCTATTAAGCACGGGTCGCACACCTCCGCCACCAAACCTCTATCTCTTGCTTTACCGATCCCAACTTGAGGGTCACAAAACCACGCCCTATGATCGGAGCCGTTGCCCCGGTAGCCAGCTGCAAGCTATGATTTTCCAGACGCTGGATTTTACCCCAGCCGTCTGCACTCGAATTAAGGACCACGGGGCTGATGATCGTGGCGCTGGCTCCCGTGTCCACCACGGCGTCTACCCCCACGCCGGCAATTTTGCACCGAATTGTCAAACTACCCGTTCCAATTTGGCTACAATGAATGACCTGTCGCGTCAACGAGGGCTTCTCCCCATCCCCTACTGCCGAACACCGCCCTGCATGCCCGGCACGTTCTAGTTTCCCGGGCCCTGGCGGGGGGGGGGGGGGGTGTCTGAGGTCGGCTAGGCCGATCGATACGGGGCGGAGTTGAGGGCATCGGTTGGCGGGGAACATCCCGGCGCGTTGCTCGACACTCCCACGCACGGTGACCCATCCGAGCACAATTATAGCACCTCACCTGGTAAGGTGCTTGCCTCCGGTATTCCAAATCCCCCCCCCTGTATGTCCGAATTGGGGTACTCTGTCGGGGACTACCGGGGGCCACCACTGGGGCCGCCTGCCATGGTCCAGGTCCCGCTAGATGCCGATCCACCAGCCTCCGAACCATGCTCTCCAGGTCAGGGCCCCCGTCGGGGGCGGGCCCCCATCTCGGGCCCCACCTGACGCACCGCCACTGCATGGCGCTCACCTCCCCGGGCCAGGGGCCTCACTGCTTCCCAACGGGCTGCAGCGTCGGCCGCCTGACTCATGGTCTGCGGGCGCCACATGGCGAGCTGTTGTCGGAGCTCCAGATCCGGAAGGGCCTGAATAAAGTGATCCAGCGCCAGGCTTTCCTGGGAACTCGCTGCCATGTCCGCGTGTGCAATCCCTACTGCGCGGCGAATATCGTGAGCAAGTTCCCCGATGGTCTCCTGGGGCTTGCGTTTACGCTGCGCAAGTTGAGCTTTAACAAGCTCGCTTTGCTGCTCGATACCGAAACGGTTAATTAAAGCCGCACGGAGAGCTGGCAGGGTGAGAGCACCCGGTGGTAAAGCTGTCAGCACCTCTGCCGCCGCACCGCGCAGTGCCCCTACCAGGTGTACTCCACCTTCGTCCGGATTCCAACCGTTGCCTTTACACACGTACTCAAACTGTGCCAGGTACGCCCTCAAATCACTCTTGCCGTCATACGGCGCGAGTGGGACTTTGTGGGTGCCCGAAGGTCGGACCCCGCGCGTCACTCCCTGCGGGATCAACGCGGGACCAAACCGCTCGGGCTCCCACAGTACGCTATTCCCGGGGGGCTCCCGCGCGTCCCCCGTTCCTCCAAACACTACCCCCCGTGGTGTCGATGCCTGGGTCGCCCTGCCGCAACCCGCTACCCACTCCATGCCCGCACATTCTTGCTCACCAGCACCCTCCTCACTCCCCATAGCCAGACCTCCTTGTACACCTCCTCTTTCCACACACTCCGGACCAGTCATACACCTCACCATTGGTCCCTCACGAACACCCGGGTCTAAATCAACCCCCAAGCCGACTGAAGCTCCCCTCACATCATATACATTTCCGAATATATCGCCACTCACCTTGACACCTCGTCTCCGCACCTCCTCTGCCACTTGCAAACTCTTTATTTGGTTAGTGAGCACTTCATCACGATTCGAGCACAGACCTTGTACCAATTCCATCACCTCCTCCTTTATTTCCTTTTTAGTTTCCCTTCGTCTCTTCTTAATTTCACTCACCCCTTCTTCCACCTCCTCTAATTTTTTCTTTACTTCCTTCATCTCCCGGTGCGCCCCCTCTATCTCTTCCTCTAACGCCACCTTAACCGTTTCTATGTGCGTCCTCACCTCTCGGTCCTTCGTCTCCATTACTTCTGTCACCCCCTCCAACTTCTTCGTCAACCCCTCATGTACCATCTGACATTCCTTTTGTGTTGCTATTAATTCGTTCTTAATGTCTTTTTGTGTCGCTTTTAACCCCCCGATTATTGCCGTGTTCTTTTCCACCTGGTCCACTAGTTCCTTTTGTCCCACTGTCAGCTGTTCTACTCCCTTCGTCAGACCCTCTATTCCCCCCTGTAACCTAGCCGTATTATTCCTCACCTCTTTCTCTATACGCTTTTCACCTCGCTTTACCTCCTCGCGTACCCCCGAGACCTCCTCACTTACACCTCGTCGTATCTCCTCTTTCATCTCCTCCCTCTCTTTTGTAGATGCTACCCTCATCTGTCCCAATTCATCCCTCTGAGCATCCAATTTACTTTCTAACCCGATTTTCACCTCCTCTATCTGGTTCCCCATCTGTTCGATTTCCCGGGCGGATTGCTCCCCTATTTCCCGCAATTTGTCTTCCATCCTATTTTCTAACCCCATTAACCCATTTTTCACTCCCTCTAACTGATTCTCCTGGGCAGCCATTCTATTTTCCACCCCCGTTAACCCATGTTTCACCCCTTTTATCCCATTGTCTAACCCCTCAAATTTAGCTTCTAGCCGTTCCCCCATTTCTCCCATTTGCCCCCCATTTCGCCCCCCATTTTGCCCCCCATTACCCCCAATTGCTCACTCTGAGCCCTTATTTGCTCACTCTGAGCATCCATTCGGTTCCCCATTTGCTCACTCTGAGCCTTCATTTGCTCACTCTGAGCATCCATTCGGTTCCCCATTTGCTCACTCTGAGCCTTCATTTGCTCACTCTGAGCATCCATAAGGGCCTTCATTTGGATCATAAAAAGATTCCAATCCACCAGTGGCGCTGCTACGGTCGCGGGCGCGGCAAAATTTGGTGCCGCTACACCCACGTGCGCGAGGACGCCATTTTGTGCGTCTGATACTCCCTCAACCACCTCCTCCATATACATTACCCCGAGGTCCTGGGTTACTCCTAACCCCTCCTCTAGCTCACCCACCGGCATCCGATCGCCTTGACCAGCCATGGCGCGATTTCAAAATTCGGGTTTTTGTAAAACAACACAAATTTCCAGCAGCTTGTAATTTTGAGCGCGTTAAGCGCGCTTCGGGTCCGTATCCCACTCCTGACACCAATTGTTACGGACGCGGTTAAGATGTTATTTTGACCGAGCGGTGGTATTACCGCGACCGAACAGTTATTCCCCGACTAATACCCGATTTGCCCCAAACTTTGGCCGGATCGCGCCACCGCTATTCAATCGGGAAAACTCTAAAGCGACCGAATGCAAAGAGGAAAAGGAATAAGACGAGAAAAGGGTAATTGGATTTATTATTTACACATATAATCAAGAAGAAAGCAGTCACGTTTATTTACAGACGAGATTAGATACACAGTGCAACGCTAGCTTACCTACAGTCTTAATTAACCCAGGGACAGAACAAACAAGGACAGACTCACGCGGGGAATGATGATAGGACTGGCGGGAGATGGATGGCTGGCGGGATAGGGAGGTCCAACTGGTCCTGCAATCGATCGACACGTGGGCAGCCGCCGCTCCTTCGCGGCCCTGCTCCAAACTGCCGTCCAGGCCTCACGCTGCTGTGGCTGCAGTTTCGGTGGCTCGAGCTGCAGTAAATGCAGTTTCAGTGGCTCCAGCTGCAGTAAATGCAGTTTCAGTGGCTCGAGCTGCAGTTCAACCCTGGACTTCTTTCGGACTCAACTCTTGGACTCCCTCTCGTCTCTCGGTGAAAGCTCATCTCCCGTCTGCTGCTTGGGAAAATGCCCTGCCTGCGGGTTATATAGGCCCCGCCCCTCAACCTTCGCGAACCTCCTCGATCTTTCTTTCCACACCCTCTCCAAGTCCAACCCCTTGTTCGTGGTTGGTTGAGTGGGGCTGACTCACTCCTCCCCTCTATGACGAGGTGGGGACCCGCCTTTCTTCCCCAACCCTGCCTCGTGGTCAATGGCGGATGAAGAGAAAACCGCCCAAAATGCAGTTGGCAATGCGAATGGCAATTGACGAAAAGGGGGGAATGGAAGTTTTGGGAGTGGGAATGAAGGGAATCTATCTCTTTCACTGGTGCAATGGAGTATTTCAATTAATGGGAGACACAGCCTTCCCCTAAAACACATAATAAGATATAAGCTATCGAACAGGGGTATTCTATGATTAGCTGTGGTGTGGATGCTTTATGGACTAATTATGGGACGCCCTTTGACCTTTACACAGCTCCGGAGGCAGGAGGCGCAGAATAACAATAATAATAATACACACAATAAAAAAAATACAGTCCTCATATCCGCAACAATATATATATTGTTACGGACACGACTTAGATGTTATGATGGGCCGAGCGGAATGGCCGCCGTGTTCGCACAGTTTACCCGATTACACTCGAACGTTGGCCGAATCGCGCTACGCTAGATCAATGAAGGAAAGGACACAACGACTGGGATTAAGGCAACGACACAAGGGGTACAGTTCTCAAGACCTCCGGAGGAGGATATAATATTGGTTATGCAGAACGGTTAGATTACACGGCAAGAGGTAAAGCACAGCAAGATGGGCACTTAGACACAGTCTTATCTTATTCCCAACAGACCACAGACAAACGGGACAAGACTGACTCACACAGGGATTGATGGCAGGGAAGGGCAGGCAGTCGATAGCTCAAGGTGCACCTTGGCTCAGGGACAGGATACAGCTCGGTCCAGTCCAGAGATGCGGGGAGGTATTTCTCAGCGCTAGGAGGTGGCGTCCTTTCTTCTCCAAGCTGAGGCGCATCTGACGTCACCTCCGTCTTCCTGCGCATGTCCAGCGTGGAGTGACACGCCCTCGGCTCGTTAGCTCCGCCCCAGATGGAATCGGTCCGCCGCTTCTTATTGGGTGCGGGGGGTTACCGGGCTCCGCCCTTGACGAGGAGCTGACAGTGAGCCCCTGCGTGGTAACCCCGTCGGAGCACATGTTCAATGGCGGCTAACCAAGCCGGAGTGAGGACGCACACTCCCCGCGCCGCCGCCGCGCCGCCGCCGCTGTTGTTGTTGTTGTGGTTGTAGCATGAGGAAGAGCTGCGGGGAGGTATTGGGAGGTCCTAAACTTTCTAACGGTGCCATACAATCACATTCTGGTGCAACGAAGAGTCAGAATTGATGGAAACGAGTCCTTAACTGACATAGACTAAGAATAACTAGCAAGATGTCCTATAGTTGTCTACGTGAAATGCGGTGAACCTGGGTGCGACATTTAATGGGGGAAATAGGGGAAGGTCGGGGCTACAGAGTGTTGTTTACAGATAATGGGACTAGGGAATGGGGGATTGGGGATAGTTGGGGAGTATTGGGGAAATAGGGGAATATTTACAAGCGGATATGGATGGAGGCCAAATCCCATATCCGCAACAATATATATATATATATATATATATATATATATATATAGTTATGGTTTTTAGAACCTTCACATGTAAATTTAGTAGTAAATTCCCTTATAAATAACCCCTGTGTACATGTTCCCTTAATTGGCTGTTAATTAAAAATTGCACCTTAGTTAGTCCATGTACAACACGTAGCGAACCATAGGACCTCTCAATAGTTATGTCATTAGTATGTGTTTCAGGTAAGGCTGTGTTTCCAATAGTTGACTCTACGTTGCATCAATCAAATAAGATAGTTCCCCTTTCAGATCCCCAATCGCCTCTGCCAAGTGCCAGTGACAGTTGGGCTGTTTCGTTGGCATTACACCGCCAGAACTCCATTGCCCACGAGGCCAGGCTCGGAGAAGAAGAGGGAGGAGCTGCCGGAGCACGGGCGTGGCGCCACCTCGTCATCAAAGGTGGAGTCAGAGAGCCCCTAACGACCAACCAGGGCTCGGTGGGCATGGTTTGATAGGGCGTGGCAAGAAACATCTCGGGAGTTCGAGAGGGTTCCAAGGGCGTGGCAAGAAACGTCTGGTAGGTTCGAGAGGGTTCCAAGGCGTGGATATAAAACCCTTGGCGCGAGGCCCCCACCAGAGAGACGTGGGAGAGGTTCATGAGTGAGGGGGCACGAACAGAGTTGGACAGAGAAGGTATGAGTTGGAGAGTCGGTGAGAAGGCAGGAGAGACGAGCTGCGCGGAGCTGCTGCAGAAAGCCCCTGTCGTGTAAGCTGTATACGTGGGGCCGCCGGCTGCTCGCTCCGAACTGTGAACCTGGAGCCGACCTCTCTGCTACGCATTTGCCCGGACCTTCCTGCCCTGTTGTCCCACCTGAACCTTCTCCTTCCAGCCATTCATTCCTGCCTGCAATTCCCTATTCGTGTGAGTCTGTCTGTATTGTCCTGTGGGTATAAGTAAGCCTGTTTAAGAATTGCGCTGTGTCTAGTTCTTCTTCTGTATATTGCTTTCGTTTCTCCTTTGGTTTCTTTGGTTTTGTATAGTAGTTAATAAATACCTGTTCCTCCTTATTCTTTGGGTTTCATTCTCATCCGATCGTCTTCGTGTTTTCCCTATTGAATATCTGTGGCACGATTTTGGCAGAACCGCTTATGAATTGGGTTAGTCAATAATTGCTAATGGCTCGGTATCCGGATTGCTAAACCGCTCGGCAAACTCCATCTTGTCCGGGGTTCGAGCGGTACTTGTCTCCCTGTTTTGCGGAGGGATTGATAAAGGTATTCGGGCTAATACCTGGACCAATAACCCTGATCAATCCCACCCCGCAAAAGAGCGTTACAAGTACCAGGACCGGTCGGACGGCCAGATTAACAGGGCAAGGGGGTTAACCCCCCCCCCCCTTGCTAACGGGAGTGCCGTCCCCCGAATCCGTAACAATATTGTTACGGTTTTCCGCCACCCTTCCTACCCTTACCAAGGGGGGATTAAGCCCCTTGTTCTTTCTGGGCCTGGCATAACCGAGACTTGAAAGGTCTCTTCCGGGCAAACGCAAGGTATTGTTTCGGGACCAAGTCTTGCTCGTACCTAAATACCTGCGCCGCCACGGAAGCGGGGAACCAAGCCTCGCACGAGCCACATGTAATTTGAGTACACCGAGCGGATTGTGTACCACGTGGTCCGTGCAGTCACCGTTAATATTGGACCCCGATTAGAGCGGTTCTATTCGTACCACGCTTAGTCAATGATGGAAATCACAAAAGCGGTAGAATCAAAGGAACAACACAGGTTTAATTATTATTTACACTTATGTACAAGCCGTAGAAAGCAGACACAGAGCAGAACTTAATCAATCTTATAATAACCCAGACACGGGCCCGATCGCACTCACACAGGGAAATTGCAGGCAGAATGGTGTCCACGCACTGCCTTGGTCGTCCAGGAACGGCGGCCCGGCGTGCTCTCCCCGGTCCCAGCACGTCCCGCGAATATGGCCAGCAGGTGGTGGAACGGATCCTCGCAGCGCCTCTCTCGAACAAAAGGCAGCAGATGAGGCAGGAAGGCGGGAAGGAATGTACGCGTCTCCCAGCGCGTTGAGTCACCAGTGCGCTATCACTCACGTAACCCACTAGAGGCTCGGCCTTAAGCTCAACCGAGCGTCCACTTTAATATGAGCGTGTATCTTGGTTCATGCGCGTCTTTCTCCGATCTCGTAACTCTATACTCTGCCGCGCTCTTCAATGCCAACTGCTTGATGCTCTGCAAAATGCCAACAACTCGAGAGTCCTTGTGGGGGCTTCGCGCAAAGGATTATATTTGCCACGCCCTGAGCCCTGAGCCTTCTGGAACGTTCTAACCATGCCCTGTGACGCATTGCTGCAGCCACCCCCTTTGAACCGTGATTGGCGGCTTGCCCTTACCGTCAGCTTCTTAGCCGTTGTTACGTGTTCCTCTACGATTTCCTGGTCTCGGTACACCTCCGAACCCCGAGAGGAGCCACGGCAGAAAACGATGTTACCCTGTGTTAGAAATCAATAGTGAAACCACACCAATGATTATAAATGAACAACTAATATATTGAAAATCACACAGGAATAATGGTACAACAAATGGCAATTAAGAGTGCACTCTATATACCATCAATGAAGTCAGAACTCACTGCGCTCCCAGCGAGTGAAAAGGACACTCCACAATGTCTCTATAACCTTTTCCAAGGCGAATGTGATTCGCTCCAGCGGTCGCTAAAACGATATCCAGTCCAAGCCCGAATCTCGCTCTCCAGTCGATATTCGAATCGCGTTCAGTTGACAATGGTGATCGCCCCGCCGAAACTGTACAACGGCGCCCTTCAGAGGAGCACCTTCACAGCTCACTCAGCAAACCGCAACGTAATTGGAGACGAAGCGGTCGCACACACACATCCCCGACAAATGGTAGGATGTTGGGGTGAAGATGTCACGAGGCAAAACCTTTGTAGGTGTCCGAAGTGCGGGGTTCAAAATGGATGACGGCTCTTACTTGAGCCGATGCGACTAGGCGAGGATTCGTCGAAATCTCAGCGCCCAAATCTGACTACGCAGATTTTCCACTCCAGCGATAATTCCTATCGCCGTATGTTCCTTCAAGGAACTCAAAATTCCCTCGCGACTTTCGGTAGACCAGCCTCGCTGCCTTGACGTCACGAGTCTTCTCCAACTTTGCTCGCGCCGCCTCTTCCTCTTCACCTCCTCGTCTTCCAGTTCGGTTTCCTGTATCATTTTAAGTTAACCTTTTAAACTTTAGATAGCTGTTCCTGAATAATAAACCTTTTGAGAATAATAATATAATACATAATATCAGAAATATGTCAAGTGGGTGAAAACCACAACCGCGGAAGTGACAAATCCGTAACAGCCGTCCTCATTCGGTCCCGACCCGACCTGCCAGGCTTGCCTCGTGTTAATTCGCACCAAAAAGCCAAAGGCAGCACAAGGAGGCATAAGAGGCAGAAGGCAATGGAAGTATGAAAAGGACCTACTCTCATTATTCTACTCAACGCAAGACTAACACAGGAAAAGGCCTATGCTCACAAATACTATGAAATAACTGAACTACCGCGAGGCTACATGTTGTTGTGCGACTAAACTATGAGGGGGAAATTTAACCTTTATTGTACAAATCTCAAAACCACAACAATATATATATATATATATATATATATATATATATATATGTGTGTGTGTGTGTGTGTGTGTGTGTGTGTGTGTGTGTGTGTGTACTGTATCTATCTATATATATATATATATATATATATATACAGACTTGGCATTTAATATGGAATATATATTTTTTCTTGACTTGCGTTTACTTTCTGAACTCAGTATATCAATCTGGTGAGTTTTTTTACGCTTCGGTGATTTCTATGTTAAAAGAACCATGTCACTGATTGTCTTTCGCAGCAAGAAGTCAATAACAGGATAATATCACAGGTGGCGTGACAAAATGTAAGGGCAGGTACATTTGACGATTGGCTTCACAATCGGGTATATAAGGGTTGTTGCGTTCTGTATTAGTGGAAACCAACTGCTGCACATCCACACAAGTTATTGCCGCTTCCTCTGGAGATGGTCCGTCAACTCGACAATGCTGTTTGTCATGGAGTGGTGGCTTTACGAAATTCCGGTATGAAACAGCGTGCCATTGCTTGGCAGTATGGCATCACTCAAGGTCAGGTGTCACAGATCCTGAAACGAAATGCTCAGAGGGGTGTCCCAACTCCAATACCGAGGCCAGGATGTCCCCGCAGAATCACAAGGAGAGATGATCGCCAGCTGCACCGGTTAGTCTGCAATGGCCGTACCACGTCAGCTAATCGGCTTAGGGCTGAGTGGCAGCAACTGACAAATGTGCCTGTATCCAGAAGGCTGGTTAACCAACGACTGGTTCAAGCAGGCTATCGTGCCAGGCATCCCCTGAGAAAGCCACGTCTGACCAGACAACACCACCAGCGCCGATTGCAGTGGGCCAGAGAGCACCGTCAATGGCAGCCAGGACACTGGAATCACGTGACCTTCAGTGACGAGTCTAGATTTCTGGTCTATCGTCAAGATGGCCGCGTCCGAGTGCACAGACAAGTGCATGAAGCCTACAACGAAGATTGTATAGTGCCAAGATTCCAAGCTGGAGGTGGTGGGGTGACCGTTTGGGCTGCTTTTCATGCAGGGGGCAAAACTGACCTGGTTGTTCTGAATGGAAACCTGAACCAGTTCAAGTACAGGGCCATTCTGGAAGAAACATTGCTTCCATTTGCTCGTGCAGCCTTTCGAGGAAACTTTGTCTTCCAAGATGACAATGCACGGCCTCATCGTGCTCGCATGATCCAACAATTTCTTGTTGACCCTGGTGTCGAGCATATGGAGTGGCCTGCCATGTCCCCGGATATGAATCCGATAGAGAACTTGTGGGCAGAATTAACGCGTCAAATCGACAACTTGGTCCAGCAGCCTACCTCTGTGCGTGAATTGCAGCAGACTATTGTCACTGCATGGCAAGCGATTCCTGTCCAAACCTTGGCAAATCTCGTGAACAGCATGCCTCGACGTGTACGTGCTCTCCTGAATGCTCGTGGTGGTTACACGAAGTACTGAACTGTAATTTTACTGTCCGTAATCCCAGTCATAATTTAACTTTTGTTTTTGTTGAAATTTTTTTTGGCTCATGTGTAAAATAAAGAGATACTTCTGGAAAACGTACAGAAGTTTAACACAGTACTATCCGTGAATTGAGTTCGATATCATTTCACATCACTTTCAAGGATCAATTTATTTGTTTCAAAATGTCAAATGTGGTTTTTGTTTCTTTTAAAGGTCACATTAACAAAATCTAGAATAATTTCAACATAATTCCAATGAACTTTTGGTTCTAAGTCATCTTGAAAAGTAAGTTCACCCCCACAAAAAAATATTCCATATTAAATGCCAAGTCTGTATATATATATATATATATATATATATATATATATATATATATATATATATATATATATATATATATATATATATATATATATATATATATATATTGTTGCGAATATGGAATTTGGCCTCCATATCCGCTTGTAAATATTCCCCTATTTCTCCAATACCCCCCAACTTTCCCCAATCCCCCATTCCCTAGTCCCATTGCATGTAAATAACACTCAGTAGAGCCGACCTTCCCCTTATTCCCCCATTAAATGTCGTGCCCAGGTCCACCGCACCACACGTAGACAACTTTCGGACATCTTGCTAGTTATTCTTAATCTATGTCAGTTAAGGACTCGTTTCCATTAATTCTGACTCTTCGTTGCACCAGAATGTGATTATATGGCATCAGTAGTGAGTTTAGGACCTTTCCCATACCTCCTTCCATCTTCTTCCCCAACAATTACAACAACAACAGAGGAGATGGCGGCGGCGTGGGGGAGGATGCGTCCTCACACCGGCTCGATTAGCGCCATTGACCACGCGCTCCACGGGGTTACCACGGAGGGGCTGGCTGTCAGCTCCTCCTCAAGGGCGGAGCCTGGTAACCCCCTGCACCCAATCAGAAGGGCGGACCGATTCCATCTGGGGCGGCGCTAGCGAGCCGAGGGCGTGTCACTCCCCGCCGGATATACGCGGCCCCGCGCCGGATGTGAGTCAGATGCGCCCCCAGCTGGAGAAAGAGGTACCTGCGAGCGCTGAGTCAGATGCGCCCCCAGCTGGAGAAAGAAGTACCTGCGCGCGCTGAGTCAGAGGCGCCCCGCCTGAGAAAGAACGTTGCCTGCGATCGCTGAGAGAGAAAGACCCGCCTGAGAAAGAACGTCCCCTCCGAGCGCTGTGACCTCCCCGCATCTTTGGACCGGACTGTACCCTGCTTTGAGCCAAGAGTGCACCTTGAGCCATCGCTATCTGCCTTTCCTAGCAATCAAACCCCGTGTGAGTCAGCCGTTGTCCCGTTTACCTGTCGTCTGTCCGGGGTTAATATAAGAGTGTGTCTAAGTGCCTGTCTTCCTGTGATATACCTCTAGCCCCTGTAATCTAACCTTTTCCGTACGAATATAATTGAGAATCGAAACATTGGTGTCTGTCATTATAATCCAGCCGTGTGTCTTCTTTTCCTTTATTGATCCAGCGTAGCGCGGCTCCGTCAACGTCGAGTATAATCGGGTAATTTGTGCGGACACGACGGCCATTCCGCTCGGCCCACCTTAACATCAAAGTCGTGTCTGTAACAATATATATATATATATATATATATATATATATATATATATATATATGTATATATATAGATATGTGTGTGTGTGTATTCACATCAAGACAAACAAAAAACAAACAGACAGACAAGGGTGAAAACACAAGACAAGATAAAGCAGGCCGGTGGAGGGAAAAGAAACATCAAATGTACAAGTCTTTAAGTTAGTTTTGAAAGCCACTCCATTTCATTTGGTGAAATTATGTGGATGTCTGATATACTCCCTTCATAGGAATATAGGAGGCAGTCTTGAGCAATATGCAAGACTGATTGACTTGCCCCACATTCGCATAACGGAGTATATATCATCCCGCATTTATAAAGGATCTAGTTGCATCTTCCACCTGTTGTTCTTATTCGGTTCAAAGCCATCCAGTCTTCTTGGTAGCCGGGAGCGAGGTCGCTCAGTCGTAGGGTCGTTGAGAAGTTCCTTGTTGGGAACTTCACAAGCTAGCAATTGGAGAATAAAATTGCCAACCATGTGCATCCCATCTCCCCAAAATGTTACAGGAATTCAGGGAACACGCCGTCGGTTCCTGATGCTTTACCTGACTTGGTATCGCACAGCTCTTTGTTTACCTCCCTCACAGCGAAGAGTGTGAGCATAGTGTGGTTTGGAATTTACAGACAGACATTTCAGTGCAGGATTGTCTACGCACAAGATGTCTGGTGGTTTTGTCTACTGGAACCTTGGAATTGGCAATTAACCCTATGACAATCGCATTTCGACAAACTTTAGGAGGGGTATAAATTGATGGGGAAGCAGTTCCAATGCTTTGTAAGATCCTCCATGCATTCCGGCTTGACTTTGCGAAGCCTAATCCTTCTGTTATTTAACGAGTGCATAATAACTACCTACCATCTCAAAGGCATACTCTTCCTTCAACTTCAGTACCATGGGATGCTCATGTGTTTGCGCAAGACAAACATAAAATGTACAGCCAGCCATGCGACTCCTGATGCAAATTCCCTTTCCCCACTGTGGCTTGGAAGCAATGGAAAGTACATCATGATTATTTGTACTTTATGTTTTAAAATTATGTGCAGGTCATTGCTCCTTCATGTGCAGTTCCCAAGTTGATTCGTATTTTGTAAAAGGATAGCCGTGCATTTTAAAAAGGTTCTTAGGCAAAAACTTGCGACTCTATAACTGAGCTGACTTTTCTCGCATTGCACCAGGGAGAGGCAATTGTTTCGGCAATCTGTGCTCAGAGGCCCCTGGCACCAATTCTTCATGGATGTACAAGAGGCCAATGGGTTTTCCTTAGCTGATTTCGCAGTACACCAACACTTGTGTATTTTCTTGTTGAGATACTTCTCTCAAGCAAGGCATATTGAGACTTCTCAGATGCTTTTTCTGTCCCCTAAAGGTCCCGAGCCCTCATTGCGCAATTGAGAGGACTTTGTTTTTGATTATAGAAGATGTAATTTGAGCATTCTCTTACACTAAGCTTGGATCTCATTCAGCACGTCCGCTTTCCCAAATGTGGTCTCATCTATCCGAGCTGACAAGCTCCTCGGCGCCTTGACACTTTCACTCGCAGAAATCATTCGTCTCAGCAGAGCTTTGCACATGAGGCTCAGGGTATATCATTCCAAGGGGAAGTCAGGCATAATGAGGAAAAAGGAATTTAAGAAATGTTGGCAAAAGGTGTGCGAAACATAAAAAAGGTGAATATACTGACAGCAAGTGAAATTAGAACGGCACTCAGTGGAGAGCATACCTCTGCCTGGAGAACAGTTTACGTTGTGTATCTCAGAGTAGACCAGAAAATTACAATAGAGAATTTATACAATGTAGAAATATTCTTCGATTCTTCCTTGTCACACACACAACCTGTCCAACAAGTTTCGCCCAAATCCATCCATAACTTTTTGAGATATCCTGATATGTATCGTTTTTGGCCCAATCTCCCAATGGTGAAGAATCACTTACAAAAATTAAATAATTCTCATATCCGAATCCATAAGCAGATCTTCACCAAAATCGAATCGTTTAGTCCTTGTCAGACACCCAACCGGTCCACCAAGTTTCGTCCAAATCCGTCGACAACTTTTTGAAACATCCTGCTATGCATCGTTTTTGGCCCTATCTCCCAATGGTGAAGCATCACTTAAAACATTCTAATAGCCGGATCCGAATCCGGATCTTCACCAAAATCCAATCATTTCGTCCTTGTCACATTCGCTACATCTCTGCTAAATTTCGTCCGAATCCGTCCACAACTTTTTGAGATATCTTGTTCACAAATGGTTAGACAAACAAACAGACAGTGGTGAAAACATAACCTCCTTCCATCCACCTTTGCTGGTGGAGGTAATAAGGAACATTGTACAAACCTTTAAAAGGTTTATGAGATAAATTGATGGCTATGAAATAAATGGGGAGACTAAAAAAAAAAAGGAGAAGAAAATCGTTTGAAGAGACGAGAGGATGCCAAGCAAAGCAGGTAACTCTTGAAGATATGCCAATTTGGAGTCAGGTGGAAAATCCATTATGAAGATGGGAAAAAGTCAAAAGAAGAGCGAATTCATATTTTGCCTCTTTATATTTGTCTGTTGTGCATGCATGGTTCCCTCTTATTTTGTCTGATAATGTCACCAATCCGTCTTTGTCAAGTATTCTCTTCCCTTCATATAACTTATTGTTCAATATCTGCCTCCCATTCGTCACTGAGCTGTATCGTATCACTTGTTATGTTCAACTTTGACCATCTTCTCGAATTGCTTATTCACCCTTCTTGTTCATTTTGGTTTCCCCCAATATATTTATCAATTACTCTCCTTTTATCAGTGTTACATTTTCCTTTTTTTCACCCAAATCAAATCACGCGCTTTTGTTTGTCTTTGTTCCCACTGTGTCCTCCTTGCACATGTCACTCATCAATCACCTGCATATATAACTCAGTCTTTGTTGTCATTTAATTAATCTCTTTTTCCATCCCACACAATCTCTTCCTTTGTCCATCAAAAACTGTACCAGCTGTGCAATGCGGTGTGCCATGTGGCCTTCAGTTGGCAGGAGGATGCCTCCTTGCACATGGATTGAGTATGTTATCCTCTGATCAATTCCCTGCTTGCTCATTGATCAGGCCGCTTCTTATACCGTTCACCCTCCACCCCGGGCCATTCCCAGTGTGCCAATGTATCATAATGGCTGCAATTAGAAGCCTATTAGCGAGTACAAGGTAAAGAGCTAAGCAAAGGCCTGCCTGCTACTTAAGGAAAATGCTGGTCGGGATGATTTTGCCAGTAATTCCCAACACAAAATATACATTTAAAGGAAAAAGTGTGTAACATCCATACAGTCTTGTAGAGCTTACTTTGAAGTTCAAAATTGATTTTTGTTTTCAAATGTAGCCATCTGAGAATAATCTGAGAGATAGTTACATCTGGTGCAACTGAGTTTGGTATATGTATATATATATATATACTGTATATATATATCAAATTATAATTTAAGTTCTCCAGCCTAATGAGTGCACACTGTGACGTCACCGTCACGTATGTGCGCTTTGCCTGCCAAGCTCCGGAGGAGCCATCTGACAGTGCGTAATTTAGATCTTAGTTCAGATACTGTCATAAGTGCATACAAAAACTCACAGTTACCGACCTGGTTTCGCCCTTGTTGGAGCTTCATCAGGGCAACGCAGTGAGACCTGTATACACTTGTAACTCTGAAAACCTTCAATTATATACCAGTCATTATGCGACTTCATACCATGAGTGGTGAACCGCCATTAAGGTATCCCATCCAGCTATGCTGTACCTTAATGGGAGCGATAAGCACCGCCTGCCACACGGTGCATTACCTCTGGTATCCACTCATTATATGGAGTCGCCTGAATGCGGCCGGGAGTAACCAATCAAATTATAATTTAAGTTCTCTTTATATTGCGGTTTTGTACTTTATATTGCGATCCTTTGAGGGTATTGGTAAAGCTGTGTCATTGGCAGCCACATCCATATTCAATAAATTTCTTTCCTCATCAAGAATACAAGATCTGTTGAGGTTTTCATTGTTCCATTGCAAAATGTTTGTTGAAAATTACGTCTTCCTGCATTATGGCAACAAAGCCCTGGTCTTGTAATAAAAAACCTCAACATCAACAACAAATGGGTTTTTAACAAGCATGAAAATGCATGAACATGTAAATGGGGCCAAATACCAGTGGGAAACAAATCAAGAACAAACATCTGAATACTTTTCTCATTCAAAAGCAATTAATCAGGGACATCACAGCTCCAAATTACTATGTGCATGATGAAGCACCATATTCCATCAATAAAAAACAAAACAATTCAATCTGTCCACGGCTTTTGTTTCGTTTGACCTTCCCTTGAAGGGTTTATGAAGCGTTTGGAGATTTTTACAGGAATTTAGAGTTAAGGACCTCTTTCATCATTTACTCAAGAAAAATATGTTTTTCAGAGAATATGCAAGAGGTTGATAAGTAAGGAAGAAGAGCAATCAATTATCAATTATTATTTAACTATGGATACACTTCAGAAGTATTCGGCTATATCATCGACGTGTGACGTCATTGATGACAGACATATGTTACATATTTATGTGAATGAATGTGAATTACCATGCAGGTATTTGCTTCCGGGTGTAGTATATTAAGTTGTTGGGTAGTTGTTGTGGTTGGAGGGTCAGGAGCCCTTCTGAAAGAGTGGCAGGAAACGGAAGTGGCCGGAAACGGAAGTGACCGGAAACAGAGGAGAAAAAAACACGAGGGAAAGAAGGAGGTTTCTTCTTCCTCGCCCCGCTCCGACAAAAGGTGGAAGCGACCTTGCGCTGCGTGGAAAACGCGCCGTTTCGAACGTCTGGCGAGAGGAGTTACCTGGGAGGTAAATACCTTTTGACACGTCCAGTCACCGTGAGTTCGTGCACGAAACCAAGCGTCCGGGACAGGTTGCCCCGTCTACAAAGACGCGTACGGGTCCGCACGTTGGGCCTCGCTCGCGTCGGAAGCCGCGCTGGGTTTTTGCCCATCTACAAGGACGCGTAAGGGTCGCACTTGGGGCCTCGCGCACGTTGGACGCCGCGCTGGGTTTGCCCCGTGGCTTGGCAAGGAGGTGCGCTGCAGCCGCGGCCCCAGTACGAGACTGCACGTTGGGAGCACGTCCGCCCGGGGTTCGTCCAACCGCCCGTGTGCGGAGAGGAGAGACATTGACCACGGAGGGAGTCAGGAGTGGGGCTCACGTGAGGAATGTATAAGATTAAGATGGCCATCTTAGAGTTTGTGTAGATGCGTTCACATGGTTGTACTATTGATTGTGCCTGGTTGTGTATTGTTGATTGCTCGGGGAAAATCTCCGTGGTTGTGTCTTTGAAAGTGTTTGGTATCATTACCATTGGAAATATATACTTGCACATCAGTTGTCTCCTGGGTGAAATTCCTATGGATTGCGTGGCGAATGCGCCTATATAAGACTATTTGCTGGCGAAGGTCCTCTCACGGTCCGGGGGCCACCGAGACCTGTTTTGCACTGAGGGGACCACGTAACAGAATTGGGGGCTCGTCCAAATTACGATTTGCGGTTTCGCAATTGGGTCTACGTCCGGGATCTAAAAGTGTATAAAATAATAAAATAATAATATTTTTGGTAATTAAAATTTATTAATTAATTATTAATTGGTAATATTTTTTTTTTTTGAGAAATTGGGGAAAGTCTTGGGGTGAAGGTTAACAGGTGTTAACGATAGGCACCATGGCGTTTGTGGCACAGAACTTTGGGGTAACCCCGAGTGAGGCACAGTTCCGAGCGTTGCTAAAGTCGGATCTCTTGAAATTGGCCAAACATTTTAACTTGGAGGTCCGAACTAATTTGAGGAAGGCAGAGTTGCAGGCCACGGTGATACAATCTATGGTGGGATTAGGAACATGGGACGAGTTAGCCTGGGAGTGGCTACCCGAAGAACCAGAAGACGTGGAGCTCCGGAAACTGGAGTTGCAATTACGGAGCCAGGAACGGATCAAAGAAGAAGAAAGGAAAGCAGAAAAGGAAAGAGCAGAAGAAGAAAGGAAAGCAGAAAAGGAAAGAGCAGAAGAAGAAAGGAAAGCAGAAAAGGAAAGAGCAGAAGAAGAAAGGAAAGCAGAAAAGGAAAGAGCAGAAGAAGAAAGGAAAGCAGAAAAGGAAAGAGCAGAAGAAGAAAGGAAAGCAGAGGAGAGGAGAGAAGAGAAACAAGCAGAAGAAAGGATGAAAACAAGGGAACTCGAAGCAGAGGAGAGAAAAGCGGAAAGGGAATTAAAGGAACGTGACATGGAGCTTCAGCGGGAAATCAAGTTCAAGGAGCTGGAGTTAATGAGAGAACGGGGAGAGGCACCACCCTTGCTGACGGGGTCGACACCTAACCAGAAAACCTGGGATGTGGGCAGACATGTGAGGCTGGTTCCACCGTTCAGTGAAAAGGAAGTCGCGAAATTCTTCCCACACTTTGAGAAAGTGGCTCGACAATTAAACTGGCCGGAGGAGGCCTGGACCATACTCGTACAAAGTGTGCTGGTGGGGAAAGCTCAGGAAATTTATTCGGCGCTACCAATGGACCAATGTGCAGATTATGAGGTACTGAAGAAGCACATCCTCAAGGCCTATGAGTTGGTTCCGGAAGCTTACAGGCAAAAATTCAGGAATGCCAGGAAGAGGGAGAGTGAGACCCATGTGGAGTTTGCCAGAGTGAAAGAAAACATGTTTGATCGGTGGTGTGAGTCAAAAGGAGTCGGGAAAGACTTCGAGACATTGCGGGACTTGATCCTGGTGGAGGAATTCCAGCAGTGTGTCCACGAGGACATCAAAGTGTACCTGCAGGAAAAGAAGGTACCAAAGTTGTGGGACGCAGCCACCATGGCAGATGATTATGCCTTAACCCACCGAATAGGGGTCCACGAACCTAACTCCTCGCCTAGATCTCCGCAGGGGAGGTGGGGAACAGCAGGTGCGGAGAACGACCATACATGGCGGCGGCCTCGAGATGATTATGGGGACAACTATGATACCCCACCGGTTCGAAATCAGAGGGATGCGGGCCCAAGACAAACTTATAGTTCGGGGGGCCCGAGGCAGACCCCGAGTTTTTCCTCCGGGCCTACTTGCGCGTTTTGCAAAAAACCTGGACACTTGATGTCCAGTTGTTACCTCATGAAAAGGGACAACCCAGAGCGGAGTCCGACTATTACAACTCCGAATGCGATGGCTAGCGTAAGAAATCGCCATCAAGAGGGTTACCAACCATTTATTTCCGAGGGGTTTGTGTCACTGGATGGAGCCTCGACTAACCGGAGACCGGTTAGGATATTGAGAGACACAGGGGCCCATCAATCGTTAATGCTTGAAGGCATTTTGCCATGGTCCGAGGAGACGGCAACGGGGGATAGTGTTCGTTTACAGGGGATCGGGGGCGGTGTTAGTGCTCCCCTTCAGGTCATCCAGTTGGAGTCCGATTTGGTGTCAGGACCGGTCACCGTCGGTTTACAAGCCACGTTTCCTGTAGAGGGTGTATCTGTGGTTCTCGGGAATGATTTGGCCGGGGGTCAAGTTTATGGTAACCTGAGGGTTGATAAAGAGCCCAGCAGGGAAAATAACACCACCCCAGCTCGGGATGGTGACAAAAGTGCCAAGTTATTTGTAGGGGGACTGAACTTCAAAACAGAGGAAGAAGTTCTGACCTCTGTCTTCAACAGATATGGGCCGCTGGTGGAAGTGCGGTTGGTAAGAGACTGGGAAACGCAACAGTCAAGAGGGTTCGGCTTTGTCACGTTTGCCAGCACAAAAGACGCCCGAGAGGCAGAGAAGAATTGGAATGGCAAGGATTTGGAGGGTCGGACCATAACAGTAGGGAAGGCATTTCGTAGGCGTCGAGAGGTCTACAGGAGAGGACAACTGGGCGGTAGTTTTGGTGGTGGCCGCAGTCAATATTATTATGGAGGCTCCCTGAGTTACGGCCGCTCCCGAAGGAAGAATTGGCAAAGTAGTGGCCGAGAAGAAGACCGGTATTCAGGGGACTACAGGGACCAGTGGTCCCACCCTAATTATTAGGGACGTTCTGAGAAGTTGAAGCACTGAAGGCGGCGGAGCCGCCGAGCCAAGATTCCTACACGAATTAACCGTGAACGCCGTTCCTAAAGGCGTCCATGTAGTGAACTTTCCTGCACGGACTAACCGTGAACTCCACGTTCCTCAAGGCGCCCATGTAGAGAACTTTCCTGCACGGACTAACCGTGAACTCCGCGTTCCTAAAGGCATCCATGTAGTGAATACTCGGCTTGGCCTCCCGGAAAAGTGCTATCGAGTGGCTTAACTGGCTTTATTTTTAAGTGATAACTGTGCCCGGGGGGAACTGATAATGTGGGGGGGTTGAGTTATTTGGGTTTGTTTCTTCAAATTGGCCGGCAAAGAAAGTTTTCGCTGGGTTCAAACTTTCTTTCTTGAAGGGGGGGAGTGTTACATATTTATGTGAATGAATGTGAATTACCATGCAGGTCTTTGCTTCCGGGTGTAGTATATTAAGTTGTTGGGTAGTTGTTGTGGTTGGAGGGTCAGGAGCCCTTCTGAAAGAGTGGCAGGAAACGGAAGTGGCCGGAAACGGAAGTGACCGGAAACAGAGGAGAAAAAAACACGAGGGAAAGAAGGAGGTTTCTTCTTCCTCGCCCCGCTCCGACAAAAGGTGGAAGCGACCTTGCGCTGCGTGGAAAACGCGCCGTTTCGAACGTCTGGCGAGAGGAGTTACCTGGGAGGTAAATACCTTTTGACACGTCCAGTCACCGTGAGTTCGTGCACGAAACCAAGCGTCCGGGACAGGTTGCCCCGTCTACAAAGACGCGTACGGGTCCGCACGTTGGGCCTCGCTCGCGTCGGAAGCCGCGCTGGGTTTTTGCCCATCTACAAGGACGCGTAAGGGTCGCACTTGGGGCCTCGCGCACGTTGGACGCCGCGCTGGGTTTGCCCCGTGGCTTGGCAAGGAGGTGCGCTGCAGCCGCGGCCCCAGTACGAGACTGCACGTTGGGAGCACGTCCGCCCGGGGTTCGTCCAACCGCCCGTGTGCGGAGAGGAGAGACATTGACCACGGAGGGAGTCAGGAGTGGGGCTCACGTGAGGAATGTATAAGATTAAGATGGCCATCTTAGAGTTTGTGTAGATGCGTTCACATGGTTGTACTATTGATTGTGCCTGGTTGTGTATTGTTGATTGCTCGGGGAAAATCTCCGTGGTTGTGTCTTTGAAAGTGTTTGGTATCATTACCATTGGAAATATATACTTGCACATCAGTTGTCTCCTGGGTGAAATTCCTATGGATTGCGTGGCGAATGCGCCTATATAAGACTATTTGCTGGCGAAGGTCCTCTCACGGTCCGGGGGCCACCGAGACCTGTTTTGCACTGAGGGGACCACGTAACACATACAAGAAAGTTTCATTCGTGTGAAGGAGTTGTGTTTAAATATTGATGGTATTATGAGTGATTTAGAGATAAAACAATACACGAAAATATTCAGAGATGCATCTTCTCTTATTGGTGGAACTTGTGATTTGAATGGCCTGGTGATGTAACATTAAACAGAAGACACTGAAACAAAGCACAGCAGTTATTGCCGTGAGCAATGGTGGGTTTGGAGGGTAGAGAGGAGGTGGTGGTGGGGGGGGGGGGGGAGTCTGAATTTGGACGTTACCTATCCAGTTTCAGAAATAATTAAGTTAAAATGAGTAAGGGACAGAAAGTGCACTTGCATACACTAATACACCTGCTCACTGCAGGAGGGGCAGGGGAGGCATGTCAGGGATAGGGAGGTGAGCAAGGGAGGAGGGGGTGGGGAGGCAATATTGCATGTTGCAAAAGACCCTTGGGGAGGGTGGATATTATTCGTAATATTATTGTTTTGTAATAACATTAATATCATGCTACTATCATGAAGTGTTGTTATTACTTTTGTTTTTAAAAATCGCATTGGAGAAACTCCACGATAAGCTACATTTGTACAGATATACACCTCAAAATGCAACTCTCTTGGTGTGGAAACCCCTTTGGTGAGGTGAGAAAATGATGCAACGACAATCTACATCGTGGGACCCTAAGTCCTCCTGTCAAGTTTGGTTGAGATTGGATAAGTAATGACTGAACACCAAATTGTATATTTCAGTGTGGTTCTCTGTACTATAGCCGAGGAGAAGACCTGAGCATTCCACAACCCCATCCCTATCTCCCATTTTGTCCTTGACTGTGAGATAAATGTTGAATATTTAGGGAGAATTACTTGTCAAGGAGGAATAAACCAACTGAAAAAAGAAACCTTAAAAAACAGTTAATATCCAACAAGGTAGGAGATCAATGCTTGATACCGAGAGATGGAGTTACAGCTTTGTCATATCACCAGTAACGAGACTCGGTCAAATAACTTGCTTTGTCATTAGCACCAACATCTAGTGCACTTTTTCAAAAGAACTCGTTTGTGACTACATGGGATAATGGACCCTGAACTCTACGTTCCTGCAAAAATATCTGAAAGGTTCACAAACCCATTCATGTTTAATGGTAGAATTTGTTTTAAAAAAAAAGCTAATGAGGGCATCATCCATGTTCTCTAACTGTCACACTTCGGAGACTGCTTAAGATAGGTAGCACAAGGTGAGGCAAGATGCTCTCAGGAGGAAAGGTGGGAAAGTTATTAAACGAAGAAACATGTGGACATTAAGTTAATATTCATACAAACGTTTTTTAACGACGTCTCAAAATGAAAAACAGATTTTCCTTTTATCTATAATAATTACAAGGATGTGCTCGCAAAGAGAGATCACATTCAAGTTTAGTACATTACATTTGGAACGTGGGACTTTTACCTTCTATCTATATATATAAAACACAGTGTGTGTGTGTGTGTGTGTGTGTGTGTGTGTGTGTGTGTGTGTGTGTGTGTGTGTGTGTGTGTGTGTGTGTGTGTGTGTGTGTGTGTGTGTGTGTGTGTGTGTAATGTTACCGATAGACTCCTAAACGGAGAGGCTTACGTGCTTGATATTTGGCATAGACATGGCCATTGAGCCTGGGACGAACATGGCCGAACTCAAAATATTTGACGATCCATATTTTTTATTCATATTTACCTCAGCGCATTTCAGCGCACGGAATCAACGGAATCAGAGCAGGTGGGCGCTGATTCGCTCAGAGCGATCACGTGATGACGCTATGACGCTATGGACGCTATGACGCTACGAACGATATGAACGCTATGATGCTATGACGCTATGAAAAAAAAAATCGCTATGACGCTATGACGCTATGAAAAAAAAAATCGCTATGACGCTATGAAACGCTATGACGCTATGACGCTATGAAACACTATGAGTATGACGCTATGACGCAATGACGCTATGAAAAAAAAAATCGCTATGACGCTATGACGCTATGAACGCTATGAACGATATGAACACTATGAACGCTATGACGCTATGAAAAAAAAATCGCTATGACACTATGAAACGCTATGAGCTATGAACGCTATGAAACTATGAAACGCTATGAACGCTATGACGCTATGAACGCTATGAACGCTATGACACTATGAAACGCTATGAACGCTATGACGCTATGAACGCTATGAAAAAAAAATCGCTCGCTTTACCAAGGGTCTCGCTCTCCCCCCGTTCCCCTCCCCTCCCCTCCCCCTCCCCCTCCCCTCCCCTTCCCCCTCCCCTCCCCTTCCCCCTCCCCCTCCCCCTCCCCTCCCCCGCCCGGCAATGCCGGGTACTTCTGCTAGTCATCGATAAATTATCATTTTTACACCGATATATCACTGGTTCAGTTCCTTCATTCATTCACAGGCTCCTCGATCAGTTCTTCACTGAGCTCATCCATATGTGTCAATCCAAAGCATGTTCACAAAAGTAAACGACTATCTGTGCACTGCCAACTACATGGAAATACAAATGCTACACTCCATGAGAAAGAAGAGAGGAAGAAATCAGTGGAAGTTGTCAAGCTGTTGTAAATTAGCAGCATTTATATTTCTAGCAACATAAATCCAGAGATGGGAATGAACCTTCTCCTCAAGCAATAAACCAAAGATGTAGAGCCTCTTCCATCTGCTCATGTCTCCCTGGATGGAAGAGAAAAGTGTCATGGTGTGATGTGGTGTGCATTGCAGCACGAGCTTTCTGGCATTAAGAGCTTCCCCATGAGCGACAGCAGCAAGTTTCACGTCGACTCACCAAACCTTCATGGTACGTTTCTTCTGATCTTTCGAACTCACTTTCGAAACAGGAAGCTCCAATGCCATGAAGTGTAGCATGTTCAGAACTAAGGTAACTAGAACGACACTCAGTAGAGAGCATACCTCCGCCTGGTTGGCCATATTACTCAATGGTGAAGAATCACTTAAAAAATTCTACTAGCTGGATCCGGATCCGGATCTTCACCAAAATTGAATCCATTCTTCCTTGTCACTCACAACCGGTCAACAGGTTTCGTCCAAATCCATTCATAACTTTTGGAGATATACTGCTATGTATCGTTTTTGGCCATATCTCCCAATGGTGAATAATCACTTTTAAAATTATATTAGCCGGATTCGAATCCGGATCTTCACCAAAATCTAAACATTTCGCCCTTGTCACATACACTATATCTCTGCCAAATTTCATCCGAATCCGTCCACAACTTTTTGAGATATTTTGTTCACAAACGGACAGACAGATGAAAAATCACTCATGGAGCGACACTTGGCAAACGTGAACAAAGTAGAATGAGACTCGGTAGAGCATCCTTTTAACTTCACAAATAATTGATGGTTGAATTATGTGACCTGATATGCAAATCTTCTTCAAATTAAGTTAATTGGATGAAAATTGTCAATTTTAGAAATTTGGCCTATGTTAACCTTTTGGCCTATGCTGACCTCAAATAGTGTGTGGTTGTTTAAGTAAACTGATATGCAAATGCTATTCAGACTTCAAGTCAATCGGATGAAAATTGAGGATTTTGGAAATTAGGGAAAAGTGGTTGACCTCAGGCCTATGTTGACCATTTAGCCAATTTGGATCTCAAAAATAGTTGGTGATTGAATTCAGTTGGCGGATCTGAAAATGATATTCAAATTTAAAGTCAATCCGATGGAAATTGAGGATTTTAGAAATCTGACCTATGTTGACCTTTTGGCCTATGTTGACCTCAAAAATAGTTAGGGGTTGAATTCATTGACCAGATATGGAAATCGTCTTCAAATTTTAAGTTAATCAGATGAAAATTGACAATTTTATAAATTTGGCCTATGTTGACCTTTTGGCCTATGTTGACCTTTTGGCCTATGTTGACCTTTTGGCCTATGTTGACCTCAAAAATAGATAGCAGTTGAATTCAGTTAGCTGATATGCAAATCCTATTCAGATTTCAAGTCAATTGGATGAAAATTGAGGATTTTAGGAATATGAAAATTGACTTAGGGGTTGAAATATACTGAAACGCAAAATAAACTTACTACTTGTTTGAAATGTAATAAAATTGTAACAGTTCAAAATAAAACAAACCAACAATTGCTAATTGAAACATTGGCATTTTATTGATGACATGTCAAGTTTTTGACCAAGATACACCATCTCATCAGTTTGTTCTACAGTACAGAACAGCACAGGGTGCAATGTCAGTCCCCTGTCAATAGCGTGTGTGGCCACCATTGTTTTGGATACAGGCAGTGCATCGTCGGCGTATACTGCCTACCAGTCTTTGGATGGATTGCTGCTGGATTCTGTCCAACTCAGTCCTCAATGTCTGAAGCAGCTCTGCCCGTGTCCTGGCCCTGCCAACTACGCGTCTCCCAAGCTCATCCCACAGGTGCTCTATGGGATTCAGGTCAGGGGAGAGCGCAGGCCACTGCATGGTGTTGATGTTCTCGCCTTGGAGAAATGCAGTGGTAAAGCGAGCAGCATGGGGACGAGCGTTGTCATGCTGAAAGGTTCTCAGTTCTGGGTGGTCTAGCAGGAATGGCAGCAGATGAGGTCGCAGGATGTTATCCGCATACCGCTGGGCATTAAGATTCCCATCCACAACCACCAGTGGCGTCCTGTACCGGCCTGATATGGCGGCCCACACCATCACACTTGGGCCACCCCACCTGTTGGCTTGATGCACGCAACAATCGGCATATCGCTCGCCAGTTCTTCTCCAGACACGCTCACGCCCATCAGGACTGACCACACAGAACCTTGACGCATCGCTGAAAGCGACCTCGTTCCACTGTGCCAAGGTCCACCGCTGATGCTGCTGGCACCATCTCTGTCGGTTGCGGCGATGGGCAGCCGTCATCACGGGGCCTCTGTATGGTCTTCTGGCAGTCAGACCATAGTCATGCAGTCGTCTTCGTGCAGTATCATTGGAGATCCGTGGGTTTGCATGCCCCGGAGTTTCTGCCGCAGTGCGGGATGCTGGACGGAATCGATCCCGCAGGTGACTCCGGACCATCTGCCTGTCCTGCCTTGCAGTGGTGACTCTTGGCCTCCCTGATCGAGGTCTGTCATCTGCAGAGTTGTGGAGGGTGTCTCTGTCCACCAGGGCCGATATCGTCTGGTGTGAACAGCCAAGGCGACGTGCCACCTCACGGTAGCTCAGTCCGCCTTGCAGCATGCCCAGGGCACGCTGCCGTTGATCCCTTGACAATCGTGGCATGTTGATTGAAATGCCCATTTTGCACCGGCCTTTTTAAAGCCAATATCAAGACATCACGTGCAGCTCATTAAAATCATCCTGTACCCCTTGGCTAATCACTGACAGTCAAAACGGCTGTTCAACAGCTGTGCTATGAAGTGACCATTGAAGGTTCAAGTGACCATCCGTGACCGTTTTGTCTGACAGTGAGGACACTATTGTCCACAAATAAGTTCACACATTTACTACACACAGTGTTATTGTTGATATGTAAAGGTTTCAAAGGTGGTAAGTTTCTTTTGCGTTTCAGTATAGTTAGGGGTTGAATTCATTGATCAGATATGCAAATCGTCTTAAAATTTTAAGATAATTGGATGAAAATTGACAATTTTAGAAATTTGGCCTTTGCTGACCTTTTGGCCTATGTTGACCTTTTGACCTATGTTGACCTCAAAAATAGCTAGTGGTTGTTTTCAGTAAGTCGATATGCAAATCCCATTCAGATTTCAAGTTAATCAGATGAAAATTGAGGATTTTAGAAATTTGAAAAAAGTGGTTGACATGGACCTGCCTATGTTGACCTTTTGACTTTTTGAAGTCAAAAATATATATTGCATTTTGTCGGACCACAAACTCAACCATTTGGTGAAGTTTCGTGAAGATCGGCTTAAAATTGTGACCTGTAGGCAAGTATAAGTGAGCGGACAGAGAAACACACACACAAACAAACACACAAAACGGAAGTGATCAACATAGTTATCAAAAAATAAAAAAATTGCCAAGTACCAAACGGACATGCAGGACAGACAGGGGTGAAAACATAACCTCCATCCACCTTTGGTGGCCTAGGTAAAAATGAATACATGGTCTCACGGTATAAGGGATGCTCCTGCTTGTAACACGTGTACAGGCTCCTCAGTGTAAATCGGATATTATCTTTGCTCTGCTATAAGCTTCCGTGATCGGCTTAAATTGTGTTGAAAATCCCTGTATTATGTGACTGCCATGTTGAATAAAAGAAAAACCTCAATGCAATTCAAATCAAGCTGTCAAGTGCAATGGCCCTATGATCCCAGAACAGCTTGAGGATAAGGCTGTGATAATCAAGTGTCATGGTTAGAAACAGAAAAAAAAACATCAGGTTTTAAAGGTCCACAGACACAAAAATTGTGTCGATGTGATTCATTGATTTTAAAACTATAAACAAAGAACTGAACGTGGATTTTTGAAATCATTTTTTTTTTGAGGTGTTCAGTTCGTCACCAAACCAATGGCACACAACTCGCTTCGGAGTCGTCAGAAAGTGAGTTTGGTGAAGATTTTTTTTGATCAACAATCCTCTGATAATCAAAATCATTATAAAGACTACCCGCAGCTAAAATAATTCCCTTTACGACGTAGCAGGTCACATGGGTAATCAAATCGCCATTTTTTTTGCAGAGGACGGGGCCAATCAAGCGTAAAAGGACACCCAAAAACATGAATATATCTCCTTCCTAGATATTCATTCAAAGAAAGACCAACGATTAAGTGTTAAGTGAAGTCATGATTTATTAATTAAAGCAAACATGATTATTATGTGCCTGTGGCCCTCTAAAGAAGAGGAGAAATGGTGAAAAGGCTACAGAATTTAATCGCAATGAAAAAGGGTAATGAAGAGAGTTGATCGTGTATATGGCAGAAACTCACGATAGCAAACTGTTTGTTTAACCGCATCTGTTCTGCTAGGAAGGTCTCGTTTGGAAAGAGATGTGGCTGCATGTGATTCCACATGTGAGGGAACCACCAGAAATGATGGCGATACGCCAGGAGCAGGTCATCACCGGCATTTTCAAGGGCAGATCCTGTCCAAGGACACTTATATGTTAGCCTCGAGAAACATAATGGAATGAACTAGTCTGAATGTGCACTGCTTTGAGCTTCCCTTGACATTGAAACACCTTTATCAAGTGAACATACAATCTCAGGGTGACACACATACAGTAGGTTAATGCTTCAAGTTCATGACATGGACCTGCTTCTTCGTTAATTCCCCCACAATTAAACTGAGCTGACTATTGGCGAGAAAGCATGGACGCTCATATTGCAGCTGCATGTGCTGAAAATTGCCAAAAATAGATAAAATATGAAAATACAGCAAATACATGACAAAACTAGAAGGGCACTCAGTAGAGAGCATACCTCCACCTGGCTGAACAATTTACGTTTTGTTTCCCACTGATAGTGATAGGCCAGATCTGGAATCGGACATCAACGAAAATCTAATCAGCTTGTTCTTGTCACCTAACCAACTCATCCACCAAGTTTTGTTATAAGTCTACAACTTTTTTGAGATATCCTGTTCACAAACAAACAGAACGACAGGCAGGGGTGAAACACATAACACCTATCCACCTTCAGTGGAGGAGGTAAATATAAATACAACAGACAAAAAACAAGTAGCACATGGAGTTACCTCTGTTCTAAACTATTTGCACCAATGTCAGAAAAAGAACCATCAAGGAAAGATAGGTATCGGACTCCAGAAAAAGAGCCATCAAGGAATGATAGGTATTGGTCTCCAGAAAAACAATCATCAAGGAAAGATAGGTATAGGTCTCCAGAAAAAGAATCATCAAGGAAAGATAGGTATCGGACTCCAGAAAAAGAACCATCAAGGAAAGATAGGTATACGTATGTCTCCAGAAAAAGAACCATCAAGGAGAGATAGGTATAGGTCTCCAGAAAAAGAACCATCAAGGAAAGATAGGTATACGTATGTCTCCAGAAAAAGAACCATCAAGGAAAGATAGGTATACGTATGTCTCCAGAAAAAGAACCATCAAGGAAAGATAGGTATAGGTCTCCAGAAAAAGAATCATCAAGGAAAGATAGGTATCGGACTCCAGAAAAAGAACCATCAAGGAAAGATAGGTATACGTATGTCTCCAGAAAAAGAACCATCAAGGAAAGATAGGTATAGGTCTCCAGAAAAAGAACCATCAAGGAAAGATAGGTATAGGTCTCCAGAAAAAGAACCATCAAGGAGAGATAGGTATAGGTCTCCAGAAAAAGAACCATCAAGGAAAGATAGGTATACGTATGTCTCCAGAAAAAGAACCATCAAGGAAAGATAGGTATAGGTCTCCAGAAAAAGAACCATCAAGGAAAGATAGGTATAGGTCTCCAGAAAAAGAACCATCAAGGAAAGATAGGTATAGGTCTCCAGAAAAAGAACCATCAAGGAAAGATAGGTATAGGTCTCCAGAAAAAGAACCATCAAGGAAAGATAGGTATAGGTCTCCAGAAAAAGAACCATCAAGGAAAGATAGGTATAGGTCTCCAGAAAAAGAACCATCAAGGAAAGATAGGTATAGGTCTCCAGAAAAATAACCATCAAGGAAAGATAGGTTTCGGTCTCCAGAAAAAGAACCATCAAGGAAAGATAGGTTTAGGTCTCCAGAAAAAGAACCATCAAGGAAAGATAGGTATACGTAGGTCTCCAGAATAAAAAAATTTCATCCTTAACTTGAAATGGTATATATTAAAATAATTCTCCATTGTATGTCGGTGGTTCATATGCCTCCTGCGGCTGCTTGGCTGCATCATTTTCTGGGGGGGGTGGCTATGCCGCAGATGCAATGCCCCCCATATCAGTCAGCTGGTACTCATTTTGCCAACTTGAGAAGGATGGCAGGCTGAGTCAACCCACCTGGTATTAATTCAATGGATTTGACAGGGACTCAAACTCAGGACCATAAGATCTCAAGCCAGCCACCTTAACTGTTAAGCCAACACCAGGCTTGTTCTGTTAATCATAGCATTGATAATATTAATTAAAAAAAGAATAATATCATTCATTTGAAATAATTGTTATTCCTTGATATCATCCTTTTCCATGACTAACCTCAAAATGTCGAGTTGAAAACCCAGAATCCATTAATCTAATTTCCATCTCACAAACAGCAATGATAAGGAATTGAAGAATGTGCAACGTGGCCCAATAAAAATGGGCCCCTGGAGAAGTCCAATAACCTTTAAAGTTTTCATTCAATCCCTTTCATTTTTCAAGAACTCAGAGGTGAGTGGGAGAATGTATCTGCCGAGTATTTTGACTCTGCGACATTCACACTCCATGTTGTGGACACTTGAAGAAAAGTCCTTTTCTGTAGAAAACGATCTGCAGACAAATTCGTTGTAACAGACAAGATGCCTCTTCTATGCACATTTTGCAACAAAGAAAACACCCACCAACTCAAATTCCAAGGTTTGTGAAACATTTAGACAGCATGGCACAGTCTTGAATATGAATTCCCCAAACAGAGGCGGCCGCTCTGTCCTGGCCCACCAAAATCAGTAAGGTCACCCGAGAATATTTCTGCCATTGCTGACTCAGTTGCCCCGCAGTCAAAATAAATCTCCTCGGCACTGTTGTCAAGAGCTCAACATCAGCAAAGAAAGCTTGAGGAGAAATCGGTGGATGCAAGTCATCAATAACAATTTGCTCGACATTTGGCCATCTGCATCGAGCGAAATGGTTCCCATTTGGAGAATATAGTCGAACATCGACGTCGTCAGTAATTTCAAGGTAAAATTGTCAAATGTATTTGTTGACAACTGAGTTTTATTTATTTATTTTGTATGCAAGGTCGAGGCTCGTGAAAGAGCTAACATTAATCACACACAAAGTCAAACCGACACATAAAACATATAATAAGGGGAGCGGTAGACAAGATGGAGAGAGGGGGAAGGACACAAACACAACATTTGAGAGCAGGTACATCCGGAGATCTGTGGGAGGGAGGGGGCTTGGGGGGAGGTGGAAGAGGTATAAAACATATGGACACTGCAAGGACTTCCAGGAAAGAAGTTGGAATTTCAAAGAAGTGGATCTGGGGTGAATTAGCGGGGGTAGAAAAGATCAAGGTTTTGGAAGGGGGAAGATAAGAGATGGTGGTGAACAGCTGTTTTAAAGACCTGTAGGGGGGAGTGGGATTGAAGGAAGTGGGGGAGTTTGTTCCAGAGGTGGGAGAAAAGAGGAATGAAGGAGTGAAGGTGAGCAGAGAGTCTTAATTTTGGCAGTTTAACCATAAGAGGGTTGCAGGCAGATCTTGTGCGACCTGTAGGAATAATTGGGGGACAGAGCACAGAGAGAGCTGGGGGAGCAAGTCCGGAGAGGAGTCGGTATTTTTCAGTGATATCTTAACTATGAGTGAGTGGTATGATCTGAAAATTTTGTTTTTAAGTTTTCTTGGATAATATTAAAGTTCTTAAACTTTTCCCAGGACACACCTTTTTAGGTTACCCTATAGCACAGGGATAAACCAGTTTCAAACATATGAAGCAAATTTACTGAGATACACAAAGCATTTCTGAATATTTTTTGAAGAGTATTCCTCCTCACATAGTTGTTTTATGATACGTTATTCCATGGAAATGTTCATCAGAAATATAAGAATACATATGATGATAAAGGAGCCAAACAGTATAATATACACATATCCAAAGGTTAAAAGCGTGTCCTACATTTAGCGTTTCCATTAATTATATCATGGAAACTAAAGATCTGACAAAACAAAAAATAGCCATGTACAGTTTTACATTCGAATATTTAATATGTAAAAAACTTGTAAAGTTGGGAATTAAAAATAATTATGTAACTATGCAAAGCAAAAGACAGTTATATATTATCATCAATGTAGTTTTTTGGGATGGTTAAACGTTTATTGCAGTTTATTGCAATATTCTTACAACATGCAAAGTTTGTGATAAAAGATTTATGGTATTGTTGCAATATGAGCATGAAACGTCTATCCGATAAGAGAGATCCGCTTATCTGTCTGTCTGCCTGTTGCCAATTTTCTTGAAGATGGCCAAACGCATCTCTGTCAAACTTTCAGAGGTTCATCAGTGAGTGGTGAGGAGCGTTTTAGCAGAAAAAAAAAAAAACAATTTAAAAAAAATTTCAATAAGTAATAAAATAGAAAATTGTTTTAAAAAGTTGGAATTTTTAAAAATTGCTCTATAGTGCTTTGTAGCTGGAAGCGTGAAGCACGCTTTGTAGCTACTTTGTCTATGTGAAAGGTAATGTTAAATGATCCCTGACTCCATTCCTTAATAGGTGTACGCACCACAATTTTTTTTACAAAAAAAACAAAATTTGATGTCTTAAAAATGCCAACAGGATTAGGACAGCATCGGGCAACGCTGGGTACCCTTGCAGTAATAAATAATTAAAGCCTTCATCAAATAATTTTTGTTATGCAAATGATCACAATACCATTTAATACACTTTCAATTATGAATTATAGCAATTAAAGTGAATTACCCTTGGTTGTTGGTATTAATACAGTCTCATAATGCCAAATCTTTATGGGTGATCCTCTGACATAAACAAAATAGAGAAAACTTATGTGAACACCAAATCATGATAAAAAATAAAAGAAGGATGGGTTATTTGCTTGTGACAAGAAATAAAACTCACCAGTGTGGTAGAACTTTCCGGAGAATCCAAGGTTGAAGGTGAAATTCGGCACCAGATCTCGCAGGTGATTTTGCGCTGTTAGTAGAGCCTGTGAAAGATCAGTGGTGTTAAGGCTGCCACATACTAGTCGATGCGACAAAAATCGTTGGCGATGAAGCAGAACAGCACTATTGTGTTGTTTCTGAAGGTTTGTTAACGACAAGAAACAAGGGCAGGTTCAGGCTAATGTATTGAACTCTCATGATACCTTTTTTTGGCTACAAAGTTCACAAAAGTTTATCACCGATAACTTGTCGTGAACGTTGAACATATTCAACTTTTTCAATTGTTGGCAACGCACCTGAAAAAATAGTTGACGACGATCGTCAGCCGTCATACATTACACAATTATCAAAAACTGTCGCTGACTAACCTGTCGCCGACAAGCTTGTTATGGTCCCTTGGCTAGTGCGCAGCGGGCATTAGAGATGAAGGAGAGTTGGGAAAGATAGGCGATTGAAGGGAGGTTTGAAGGATTAAAAGAGAGAATAAAAAGAAAAGGAACTTCAACTTCAGCTTATATGGAATTGCTCATAGGTCCAAGGATAAAAAGCAATACCCTGAGTATGAAGATAAAAACTTGTGAATGTGTCTCATCTTGGAGCTTGCGACCGCTATGAGTGTGGGAGGTCGGTCATTCAAACCATGTCTCAGTCATAGGTAAATCAGACCTCAAAGACTTAAAAAATGGTACATGCTGCTTCCTTTCTTGACATTCAGCATTTTAATGGTTTAGATCATGGACAATCCCCATAGGTCGGCATCCATGGGGAGGAGGAAATTGCTCCTTCGGAAATGCCCTGCTGAGTGTAGTGAAAAAAGCGGCACCATTGTTGTGATGTCACTATTACCCAGAGTACCCTAGGAAGTGATATCACTTCCACCCAACTCAGTGGGTGTGCTTGTCTCATTTTAACAGTCTTGTGTTGCATATGTTTGTTTATTAAAAATAATATATATATATATACAGTATATATATATTAGTATCTGTAATTTTGGCACTCCAACCTAATGGGACACCTTACTGACGGTTCTCCACTGATGGTATGAAGTCGCTTAATGACTGATATACACATATATATATACACATATATATATACACACATATATATATACACATATATACACACATATACACACATATACACACATATATATATATATATATATATATATATATATATATATATATATATATATATATATATATACGTATATACACATTATACATACATATACATACATACATATACATACATATACATATATATATAAGTTCAAAACACCTGGTCACAAGTGTGCCGCACTGACCGGGTCCTCAGTCGAGGTCCTCAGCATCATCCCGTTTCGGCCCTTCAACCTCGATACGGTCAGCTAATGTGGGCCAGCAGGGGCACATACACATCCACATGCAGCAACTACACCTGGATGCGTACATACCCCCACCCCCAGCCAGTGTGAACGCAGACTACAACAACAACAACACCTCCGCATCCAGAATCCACAGCACCAAACAAACATGGTGGAACAAGCAAACACCCACTTTTATACCCTTCACCACTCACCAACAAAACACACCAGATCATTCATACACATTCATACATACACACACACACACACATATATATATGTATATATAATGGATATATATATATAGTCGGGCCCTGCTATTTCGCGGGTTCCGTGTATTCGCGGGTAATAAAATGCGACCTGTTTCTCTATTCGTGAAAAAGTGTCCCGCAAATTCGCAGTTTTTTAAAATATTCACTGCCATGTTCCGCGAACTTCAGAAGCGAATTTTTTTTTCACGGTCCGTTAGCTTCACTTACGGTATTTAGAAAACCTTCGCGGATTATCGTCGACATAAGCGGGATTTGCCTCGCCATTCGCAGATTTTTCCTCTCTATTCGCAGTTTACTCCTCTCTATTCGTGGATTTTCGTGACTCAGGGACCTATCCTCCCTTTTTCCAATGAAAGAATGCCCCACTTCTCGCAGGTTTTACGTGGATTTTCCAGGAATGTATCCAGGAATGTATGTGTATATATATAGCGGGGTCTGAGGGTATATACATATTATGTACATATATTGTAATAAATGAGCATCCACACTATATCACCAAATAGTTTATTACAAATAGGATAAATGATAAAAGAAAAGCATTTCATTCCAATTGCATATTGGAATGAAATGGAAAGAAACGTCTGTAGAGAAAAAGTCTTTTGTGCAGATTTCTCAGAGATTAATTCAAGTGAAGACTCATGCATACCCGTTTGAAATATAATGAAATATTCATCTCACAGAATCGTTTTCACGGCAATAATTAAACAAAGCAAACATTTGGAGAACCCCATCGTGTTCTTTCAGCAAATAAATCAAATCAAATAAAATCCAGTTCATACCTAAATAAATCTTAAAGCGAGCACTTCAATATAGCAGTGAAAAGGGCAAAAGGGACCAAGCGGACATTCATCGGACAAGGTAACGACCTGTAGAATTATGCAGAGTATTACAGAAGGTTAACAAGAATTTAAAAAAAAGAAGATCATTAATGGAAATTGGAGATGACATGAGATGGCAATGAGCTGCAACCTTGAAGCAGTGGAGAGAGGAATAGTAATGGACATACAGAGGAATAAATAGATTGCCACAGATAGATATATATCTGTATACAGATAGATACAATTGATAGATAGATAGATAGATACAATAAATAGATACAATTGCCACAGGCAATAAAATAGAGGAACAAAGGGATGAAGGTGAGTCAGAAGTGTGGACTTTGATTCGCTTCGACAAAAAAGGGGTTCCTGGGTAAACACATTTCACCTATGATGATAAAGGGATATTTGATGAGCAAGGAGAGCAAAATGGAATGGAGGATAGTTGAAGAGCGAAATACTACCAACTAATCTCTGAGAAAGCAGTAGATCATGTGCAACAGAATCTTTATGGGTGATGCTGACATTTTTCCGAAGCTTGGCCTTCAGGCCTTCGAGGAGTGTGAGGTCGAATGCAAGTTCTTGAAGCAAATGCTTTATAGACTTTGATATATTCTGTAAAATGGAGGAATAATTTTGTCCAGTGCAGAATGATGAGTTCTCATGCCTGGCATTTGTGGCAAACTTGATCTACCTCGGAGAAATCATGAGCAACTAGAACGGACTCAGTCAGAGCATATCAGCATACCCCCACCAGGTGAACAGTTTACGATTTGTATCCCAGAGTAGACCAGAAAATCACAATACAGAATCACATTTAATCAAAATCATCCGTCCACAACTTTTTGAGATATCTCAAAATCTGAGAAAAATCTCAAAATCTTAAAATTTGAGATATTTTGAGATATGTATCGTTTTTGGCCCGATCTCCCAATGGTGATGAATCACATAAAAATATATACTAGCTGGATCCGGGTCCAGATCTTCACCAAAATTTAACAGATTTTTCCTTGTCACACACACAACCTGTCGACGAAGTTTCATCGAAATCCATCCATAACTTTTTGAAATATCGTGTTATATGTTGGTTTAGCCCTATTACTCAATAGTAAAGAATCACTTAAAAATTAAATAATTCTCATATCCGAATCTCAACTCAGATCGTCACCAAAATTGAAACGATTAGTCCTTGTCAGACACACAACCTCTCCACCAAGTTTCGTCCAAATCCGTCCACAACGTTTTAAGATATCCTGCTATGTATCGATTTTAGCCCGATCTCCCAATGGTGAAGAATCACTTAATAAATTATATTAGCCGGATCCGAATCCGGATTTTCACCAAAATCGAATCATTTCGTCCGTGTCAGATATGCTACCTCTCTGCCAAATTTCGTCCGAATCCATGCACAACTTTTTCAGATATCTTGTTCACAAACAGACAGACAGACAGACAGGGGTTAAAACATAACCTCCATCAACCTTTGGTGGCGGAGGTAATGATGAGGCTTAACAGTCTAAAAGACCGAACTTCAAAGTTCATCAATGAAGTAGATACACAGGCTTTCCTGATAGTCCTTAAGGAGAGAAATTGTGAAGATATGAGAATTCCCTTTATGAAAGTCGAATCACAACACATCCAAGGAAACATGTCATTATTGAAAATGAAGAAGGTAATTTGGCCCAAAATGCTGCCTTGGCATGTCATGCCTCTTCTACCTTGCCTCCGAAAGTAGAGCAGAAGATCCGGAGCCAGTAGAGCCACACACTACATGGAGGATGTCGGTGAATCAGGCATGAAGACTGTTTTAAAAGCCACTGGAAGAAACCTTGGCGAGCAGGATTTGGTGTCAAACTGTCAAAGACATAATGCATGTCTGGATATGTACCCTTGACCTCTGATTCAGAGCTTCCATCCATTGTTGTGAGAGGTGACACAGCATGTCCAAAGTTGAAATCAAACTGCTGATTTGTGATTTGACTGTTGGAGAAAAACAATGATTTGATGTCGGCAGAAATTATGGACACTGTTGCTTTGCAGGTCATGGGAATGGTACGTGCTGCTTCCTGGCTTGACGCTCAGTGTACAAAAGGACAGCACACGGACAAACAACCATGGGTTGGCAACTGCTGTGGAGGCTTGGTGGGCATAATGGCTTCATTCTGCATTGGCATTCCTCGGAAGGGAACTCATATTGATTTATTTAATTGTGGATCAACATTTGTCGGTGGGATGGAATGAATTTGTTTATCTGAGATGGCAAGCTTTTGGGAAAGCAATTTTATTCTTAACAGTAACCGAAGGCTCATGGAGTACATACATCAATATAGGACAAATACATTAGTGGACGTCAGTATACTTCCACATTAATTACGAAGACATTAGGTGACAAAGACCACACCCAAGAAAGTAGCTCGGATTATTCAAGGCCTTGACATCTCATTAGCGACTGGATCGGATCGAATCCCTGCAATTACTTTCGATGTGTTCACCAGAACTGTCTTCTCGTCTCTCAAACTTGTATAGCTGGTGTCTGTCAAAGTCTGTGTTTCCACCAAGCTGGAAGCAAGCTTCTATAGTCTCTGTCTTTAAAGGAACCGGTGAGAAATCAGATCCTTCCAATTCTATAGGCCTATTGGCCTTCTACCCATCATAAGCAAAGTATTTGGATCCCTGATCTATGTCTTCGACTGTCTCTTTCTGGTCTTGCAGCCTCTGCTCTTTCCGTGCTTTGTCAACCCAGGTTTTTGCAGGGCTCACACGGTCCACCATCAACCCCCTTCTGGTGAAACTTCCTAAATCCAGGATCACTGCTCAACTCCACTCATTTCTTCCTCTTTTTCCCCACCTGTGGAATCAACTTCAACATCCTCTTCAACCTCATTCTACCCTCCAGGTCTTCAAGACAGCTGTTCACCAACATCTCAGATCGTCCCCAATCGAAAACCATGATATTTCCTATCCTCAGTAGGCCCACCCAAATCTGTCCTACTTCCAATTTTGCCACCTTGGAGTTAACATCTGTATCCATATTGTTCACCCCATGCATCATCTGTGTCCAACTTGTCCACCCCATACATGCGTTTTCCATCATGTTTTTGTCTGTTGCATCCTCGTCTATCCAGTGCACCAGCTCTACCATGAACCTTGATTGTGTTTGCCCGAAAATCCCCCCAAAAAATCATTAGTCATCTGGAAACCCACAAGCGCCCAACTGATGCCGAGTATGGCTTCCGACATTCAAGGTCTACTGATGTTGTTCTATCGCTAATCACTTAACATGGGAATAGGGCGTTGGATCATTGTGGTGAAGCCAGAGTTGTTGCTCTCAACACCTCAAAGGCTTTTGTCAGAGTGTGGCACAAGAGCCTCATCCATAAGCTACAATCATACGGGATCTCTGGAAAATTGCTTGCAACATACAATTTCTGATTTCCTTGCAAATCACCAAATCTCTGAGGTGCATGAGGGGAAGTCATCCCCTGCCCATTGTAATAACGCTGATGTGTCCTCGTGGCTCTATCTTGGTCTTGTATAGTTCTTGTTATATATCAATGATCTGACTGATTGTGTTCTTTCACAGTTAACCATTTGTATACAGAATCGAGGCTCGTGAAAGAGCTAACATTTATTTCACAAACAAATCAATCAGACAAACAAAATATATAAAAAGAGGGAGCGGTAGACAAGATGGGGAGAGAAGGGGAAGCACACAAACACAACATTTGAGAGCAGGGAGATGTGTGGGAGGGAGAGGGCTTGGGGGGAGGAGGCGTGGGAAGGAGGGGGGTGGGAGAAGTATGAAACACAAGGACACCAAGGAATTCCAGGACAGAAGTTGGTATTTCAAAAAAGTGGAATTGGTGTGAAATTAGCGGGGGTAGAAAAGATCAAGGTTTTGGATGGGGGAAGATAAGAGATGGTGGTGAACAGCTGTTTTAAAGACCTGGAGGGAGGAGTGGGATTGAAGAGAGTGAGGGAGTTTTTTCCAGAGGTGGGAGAAAAGAGAGGGAGAAAAGAAAAGGGAGAAAAGAGGGAGGGGATGGAGGAATGAAGGAGTGAAGGTGAGCAGAGAGCCTTGATTTTGGCAGTTTAACCATAAGAGGGTTGCAGGCAGATCTTGTGCGACCTGCAGGAATATTTGGGGGACAGAGCCCAGAGAGAGCTGGGGGGGGGGGGGACAAGGCCGGAGAGGAGTCGGTAGAAGACGGAAAGACCACCAACCTGCCTGCGGTGAGTGAGTGAAAGGAACTTGGAGTTAGCTTCATCGCGGGAGATTCCAATGATTCTGAACGCTTTGGTTTCAACAGCGTGAAGACGAGCTAGGTGTGAGCCAGGAGCACCAGCCCAGAGGGGAGAGCAGTATTCCATTGAGCTGTGGATGAAAGCCTTGTATGTGGCGAGGAGCTCAGGTGTGCCAAGGAAGGACTTCGCACGACGGAGGATGCCCAGTCGGCGACTGGCTTTGGAGGGCAGATTTGAAATGTGGTTTTCCCAGGAAAGATCATGGCAGATAGAGAGATCCAAAAGCTTGAGTGACAGAACTTCTTGGAGAGGATTATTCAGAAAGTGGATGGGAGGGTTGTCCAGTCGGTCTTTTCGGAGAGACATCGTAAGAGTGTGAGATTTGTCAGGATTGAAAGACATGTTCAACTTGTTTGCCCAGTCTGTGATTTTGTCCAGGTCTGCAGAGAGTGAGGAGGCTGCAGACTGCCGATCTGAGGGATGAGGAATGGAGCGACAGAGAGTAGCGTCATCAGCAAAGAGAAAGCAAAGAGAGAGGATTTTCAAGAGAGTCAGAGAGATCATTGATGAAGACCAGAAAAAGCACAGGGCCCAGAACACTGCCTTGGGGAACTCCAGCCTGAACAGGAAGAGGAGATAAGAGATACCCATTCAGGGCCACACGTTGACTATGACTAGAGAGGAAGTCCGCCAGCCATGCGTGGAGATTTCCATGGATACCAAAGGAGGAGGGTTTGGTGAGCAGAGCAGGTTGCCAGACCGTATCGAAGGCACATGATATGTCAAGGGACAACACAACACAACAACATGCATTTTAAAGGCCATTTTCCCTGCTAGAGCGGGGGTTAGCAAAGCCAAATGATATGATATGTCAAGGGAGACAGCTCTAATTTCCCATTTGGCATTGAGGACCTCCATCCATTGTTGAGAAAGCAGAAGCAGCATGTCCAGAGCAGAGTGACCAGGTCTGAAACCAAATTGATGATCAGAGATCAAGCCATTGGAGATGAGGAAAGATTTCATATCCAAAGCAATGATGGATTCCATGACTTTGCTGATAATTGGGAGAAGGCTGATTGGTCTGTAGTTGCTCGGATCTGTTTTTGCACTTTTTTGTGCAAAGCGGTGATGTTGGCTGATTTCCAAGCAGATGGCAGATGACCTTGAGCAAAAGAGAGGGTGTAGAGAACAGAGAGAGGGCGTGAAAGAGCAGAAGAACAGTATTTTAGGTCCTGTGGGCTGATGCCGTCAGGTCCAGTTGCAGAATCAGTCAAGGGTTGACAGAAACTTTTCCACCTTGTCAGGAGGAAAGGACACAGAGTCCAGGAGCAGCTGGGTATGACTGGGTATGGTGCGTACAGAGAGGGATGGGTTTGGGACACAAGATTTAGAGGCAAACACAGAGTTGAGGCATTCAGCTTTTTCACGTGCGGAGTCAGCCGTGTAGCCATTTGAGGTGAGGGAGGGGATGGAGGGGGAACAAACACCAGAAACAGATTTGACCAGGCGCCACCAGGATTTGGAAGGGGGAGACAGATAAGAGAGTTCGGTCTTGAGAACGGAGAGATATTATTTCCTGGCTCTCCTGAGGGTGGAGATACACTTGTTTCAGGCTTTGTGAAAGGAAATGAGATTTCCTTCCATTGGATTTGCTTTCCAGGAGACGATGGCAAGTTGTTTCTGGGCAACAGCCTCACCACAAGATTCCGTGTACCATGGACGGGAGGAAGGGTATGACAACTGAAGATGAGATGGGATAAATCTGTGCATGAGAGAGAGCAATTTACTTTGGAAGAATTCCCAGGATGAGTTAATGTCAGAGGCGGTAGAGATGGGAGACCAGTCCAGATGATTGATGGCTTCTTGAAGACCGTGCCAGTTGGCCTGAGTGAAATGCCAGACCTGTCGACGCTGAGGAGGCTCTCTGAGAATGGTCAGAGAGATGTCCACTTTAACAAGCACATGATCAGATGAGCCGATTGGAGCAGAAGAAGAGCAGCAGACATTTTCAGGGAAGTTAGTCATAACCAAGTCCAGAAGAGAAGATGCTCTGTTGACTGAGATCTGCGTCGGGAAATTGACAGATTGTGTCAGTCCCAGTGAGTCGCAGAAGTCCTTTGCTGAGGAGCCATGGCTGGTGAGAGAGGTACCCACACCCAGCCAACTGGCATGGTGACAATTGAAATCATCACATATGAGGAAGAGAGAGTTGGGATGGGTCGATAGAAGTTGGTCCATATTATCAGACAGCGAGATGTAGATGGAGTCATCGCTGTTTGGTGGACGGTACAACACACATATGAACAAAAGGTGGGAGCAAAGGGGAAGCCGTAGCCAAAGGTATTCCTGGGGGTGAGGTGGAGAGAGGGCAGTGCAGGGCGAGTGAGGAAGAGAGTTTTTTAAATAAAGATAGCGACCCCACCTCCAGGACGAGGCTCAGGTCTATCATACCAGAGGAGGGAGTAACCTGGGAGAGATACCAAGGAATCAGAGACCTCATGAAGGAGGAAAGTTTCTGTTAAGCAGATCACGTCTGGTTTGTCAGAAGCAACCTGTATGGAGAGATCAGTGAAGTTTGAGCGAAGGCCCCGGATGTTTGAGCGCCATACCGTTAATGAAGAGGAAGGGGGAGCATCGGATACAGAACAGGGGGGGGGGGGGTTGGGTAAGATGTGGAAGAGGAGGAAGTGATAGGGAGAGCTGTTGAAGGTATATCAGAGATTTCAGAATAGCTTGGAGAAAGGGAAGAATGAGGCAATTGACGCAGATGACTCAACACTGTACACTACCTACCCAGGAGCCATGTCTCCTCATTCCCGTGTCCAGGGCAGTTCCTCTCTTAATCAGGACCAAGAGAATGTGATTAACTAGGGAAATGACTGGCTCATTACTTTCAACCAAAAAAAGATTCACTTGTTGTCTGTGCCCAGCTCAAGATTATCCTGTTTTAATCTACCTCACAAGGGGAATGTAAATAAACTTCTTCTTTATGTTTAATGTCCATACTTTCCTTGAATAAATCCCCCACCTGGAGTGGCCTTTGTTTTTTGTGGTTGGCAAAATTCCATGAAAAAATGACCATTGCATGAGTGCAAGGATTGATCCAAGACCTTACTGTCGTTACAAATTTTATTGGGCCGAAGACATTTAAGATTTTAATCTGACTTAAGTTAACGAAATGGCTGAAAAAAAGGAACAAGTTTTTTTCAAAGAAACCTTTTTTTTTTAAAGGAACAAGTTTTTATTTTTTACTCACAGAAGTCCCCGGCGTTGCCGGGGGTGGGGGGGGGGAGGAGGGGAGGGGGCAAGGAGGGGTAGAAGGGGAGGGGAGGGGATGGAAGGGGAGGGGGAGGGAGGGGATGGGGGCAGGGGGAGGGAGGGGAGGGGGGCAAGGGGAGGGAGGGGGGAAGGGGAGGGAGGGGAGGGGGGACGGAGAGGGGGGGACGGGGAGGGAGGGACGTGAGCGAGTCTGGCAGCGAGGATGGAACATCACGTGATCGCTCTGAGCGAATCAGCGAGCTGCTCTGGCACAGGCTGAGATTCAGTGTATAATGTTCCTCGCTGAAATGCGCTACGTTAACTATGAATAAAAAATATGGAACTCGTCATTGGAGGTCATTTTTAGGTAGGCCATGTCCTTCCCGGGCCCAATGGCCATGTCTATGCCAAAAATCAAGAACATGAGCGAGTCTGGCCGCGAAGATGGAACATCACGTGATCACTCTGAGTGAATCAGCGAGCTGCTCTGGCATAGGCTGAGATTAAGTGTATAATGTTCCTCGCTGAAATGCGCTCCGTTAACTATGAATAAAAAATATGGAACTCGTCATCGGAGGTCATTTTTAGGTAGGCCATGTCCTTCCCGGGCCCAATGGCCATGTCTATGCCAAAAATCAAGAACATGAGCGAGTCTGGCCGCGAAGATGGAACATCACGTGATCACTCTGAGTGAATCAGCGAGCTGTTCTGGCATAGGCTGAGATTCAGTGTATAATGTTCCTCGCTGAAATGCGCTCCGTTAACTATGAATAAAAAATATGGAACTCGTCATCGGAGGTCATTTTTAGGTAGGCCATGTCCTTCCCAGGCCCAATGGCCATGTCTATGCCAAAAATCAAGTACGTGAGCCTCTCTGTTTAGGAGTCTATAGGTAACACACACACACACAAACTGTGTTTTATTTATAAAGATGTTAATACATGTTTATTGATGCAACTTATATTCAAAATTCCCATTTTCAAGAGCTCTTGAAAAATCTTTTTTTTTTCTTTACACATTTTAATTTGATTCTTTTAAATTAGAATTGAAAAAAATACCTTTTCCCGACTAATTTACAATTGCAAGTGGAGAACAACAAAAACTGTCAAAACATTTTGTTCGGATTTCCTCAATAACTACATCGGCTTTGAACACGTTTGCCCTTAGCGCCCTAAAGTTGAAAACAATTCTGATTTCATCTTTTATTCTGGAATAACATTACATCTTCCAATACAAAGGAAACATGAACAGTCGTATTATTTGATGATTTAATCATCATTTTTACTCCCAACCTGTTTGCAATACCTGCTCAAAGCAAGCATGCCATGTCATCTACAAAGCTTCTTGCAAAATAAAAAAGATTGCTTGATTGTCTACACTCAGGACCTTCTTGGGAGATGCACAATTCAAAATCATTCCTTCAAGATGTATGTTCAGTAGAAGTATATATGAAATGCATGTGGATCTATTCATCTATTTTGCAACAGTGGTGTTCCCTGTTCAATGTATATAATTACCCTCGCCAGAGGAGACGGTATTGGATTTGAGTCTGTTTGTCTGTTTGTTACTTGCGAAAATCGAAGATTTTTCAACTATATTGGTTGGTCTTGTGCGTTATTCTGTCTGTCTGTCTGTCTCTCGCCTACAGGTCACAATTTTCAACCGATTTTCACGAAACTTCACCAAAAGCTAGAGTTTGTCCTAAGAAAGAAGCCTATTGTTTTTGGGGTCAAAAGGTCAATAGCTCAACATAGGCCAAAGGTCACCAACTTTGTCAAATTTCTAAAATCCTCAATTTTCATCAAATTAACTTGAAATTTGAAGAGGATTTGCATATCTGGTCACAAATTCAACCACCAAGTATTTTTGAGGTCAACATAGGGCAAAAGGTCAACATAAGCCAAATTTGTAAAATCCTTAATTTTCAGCTGATTGACTTGAAATTTTAAGAGGATTTGCATACCAGGTCAATGAATTCAACCACCAATTATTTTGAGGTCCTCATAGCCCAACAACTTATTTTAGGGATTTCGCAAGTATCGTGCTATGCACCACATATTTATTGTTTGATTGTTTATCCATCTGTTTGTCCACACAGAATAAATATGATTTTCTCTGCAACTCTTGGTCCGATTGACAGGAAATTTTCACCATATGTGCACCTTCTCCTTTAGAATTTTAAAATGATAATTATGACGTCATAGGTCACGTGGCACGGGGGCCATCTTGGAAAAAACGAAAACATTTGTACCTCTATATCGCCTAAATAGTAGGGGAGCTCCCAATAGAGTTCGTGACCATTTTCCCGTGATCAAGGTTTGAAGGTTGATTTTGAAAGATAAAAATATATATGAAAAAATAAGCTTGGGTATCTTTTTTTAAAATGCGGGCTAACTCGGCCAGAGGACAAAATCCAAGATGTCCGCCAAAACCGCGAAATCGGGCATATTACCGCCTACGTGAATGCTACATATACATATTGGGTGTCCATATGTGGGTTTTTCTGGGCCCAGATCTTGCATCTTACATCAGTCAAGTGATATTGTGACTTAAAATGATATTAAATGATTAATGTTGACCAAAATCCAAGATGGCCACTGCAAAAAACCATGTATTGTATATGTTCATAATTGTGCATACCATAGATTCATCGCTGGCGTCTAAATACAGTTTTACATGACTAGTGTTTTCATTTATAACCTTACTGTTACGATGAATGACTTTTTGAGCAGGTAACGAACCAAGATTGCTGCCTTATCTACAAGATGGTTTGATTAAGTTTCACAGGTATTTGTTCACAGGTAGTTGTTAGTATTAATTTCCAGGGAGTACCAGGGTGGACAATGGATCAAGGCATTACAGTTAAGTATATTCAACTAATAATAGTTAAAATATTAGTTAAGTCCCTTTCTTTAAGAGATAAAGATCTGTCCTGTTCAATATTTAAGTTCAGTTAAGTATTAACATCATTCATATTTCATTAACATCATCATTCATTGCGTGGAGCTCCAAGTATGCGAACAGGTGTTGACATTACTCCTTCAGATACTAAAGTCCAGAGGCAGCGAGGACTCATTCATGCCATGGCACGTCTAGATGAGACTCATACACCACCTGCACCATGCAGTCAAACAGTTGGGGGATTTGCAGGTTTCCAGTCAACAGTTCAGCCGCATGTTGTCAAAAGCAAGCCGTATTACTTCTTGACTTTTCCAAATCCTCCTGGAAAATCTGTAGTGCACGAAATAATGTGCCGGATGGTTGATGCAGCAGGCAAAAAGAACATGCCCTTCATCCAGTTGGTAGGAGATCAACCAGTGTATGCCTTGATAGTGCAAATGAGATACGAACACCCTGATACATTCAGTGTCGTGTTGCCTTCTATGGGCCCATTTCATATTCACATGTCTTACATTTCTGCCATGAATAAGCGTTTTCACGGGTCTGGCTTGTCTGACATCCTCGTTGCGGCAGATGTTATTGCAGAAGGGTCTGTGGACCAGGCATTACGGGGCAAACACTACAAGAGGAGCATACGATGTCTCCGATTGATGTATGAAACTCTGCTGAGAAGAATCATACAACAGTCACTACAGAATGGGGGAAGCATCTCAGATGAACTTGAAGCTCACTTGACTGTCCTGCGGAATCCTTCCTCAACAGCAGAAGAACGGCAGGAATGTTATGCACTTCTGGAAGCCAACCAAGAGGTTATTTCATTGGTGGCAGATGAGTTCAATAGAATTGAGGAGTCCGGTGGTTCAATGGCAAAGTACTGGATCACATTTATGGAGATGACTGAAATATTGATGATGAATCTGCATGCGTTGAGAATCCAGAACTGGGAACAATTCAAGTCGACATTACGTTTAATGCTACCATGGATCCAGATTTATGACAACGATAAATATGGACGGTGGTTGGTTGAGTATTGGCTGGAAATGGAATCCCTCCCAGAGGATGTAGCACAATACATGCAAGATGGCTTATTTGCTCAATCCATGTCGGGAAAGCCTTACTCATGTTTGCCATTGGATCTCTGGATCGAGATGACAATGAACAAGGGTTCAAAGATGAAAGCTGGCTGGCTCAAAATTTTGAAGAACGAAAAGATGCTGCTGTCACATTCCCGAAATGCTAACAATGTTAATAGAGTCCGATCCTCACTGCATGATCTTGCCAGCACATCAGAATCAAAACGACATCACAGTGAAAATGCTCCCACTCGCATGAAGGAAGACGAACAAGCTGTACAAGATATTAACAACTGCATCACTGAATTCGGCTGTGACCCTTTCAATGAAGAAAACAAGGTCTTGAAGTCACTACAGTCTGGAATGGTCGCTTCTGATGACCTCATTCAAGATTTTGAATCGGTCCACACCGATGGCGAGAAATGCTTGAAGGCATTCTGTGAAGACAGAATGTTCAGCAGCAACAAACCTTTCCATGCAACCATTCACAGGAATTTGAGACGGAACTTCAGCAACCCACCTTCAGTCAAGACTGGCGAGCGCATCATGAAGTCAGACGCAATGGAGAACAGAGCGATGGCAGCAGTTGTCTCACTTGCTGAAAATGACACCGAAAATTTCACCTTGTCAGAGATAATGTCGTACCGAGTCACAGATGAATGTCTGCCAATATTCAATATCAACGGCACCATGAAAAAAGTGCAAAAATCTAAGTTGGTAGAAAAATTCAAGCTACATGCGTTGGAACCAACACCAGACAAGTACACGGCGATCCTGGACATGGGATTTATATGGCGTTTGTCTACGCCATCGGTAGAAGACAGGGAAAAGGCTGATGGAATTTCCTACACCTGGGGAGACTACGCATCGAAGGTGTTCGCCGTCATTATGAGCAGACATAAATATGCATCACAAGTTGTGTTTGTCAATGACAGATATGATGTTTCCCTGACCGTCAAGGATAGCGAACGCAAGCTTCGAAAAAGCACTTCTGGATTTTCAGATGGCTCCAAGAATGTATTTTTCAAGCAGTCGGACAAATTCCCATCTGCCAAAGGATTTCAAGACTTCTTCCACAATGCAACAAACAAGCAGCACCTACAGATCTTTCTCAGAAACGAGTTCAGCGTGTTGTACCGAAACTATTCTAACACTGAATTTGTCTACTGCGTTGGGCCCACATGTGTCAATCTATCGACAGGTTTGCCTGTTACAGACTTCCAGTGTGAACAGTTAGAAGCAGACACATGCATGTTCTTCATCTACTCACAAATACGTAAAGCTGGAATAGAAACACCTGTTATCATCGACGCAGAAGATACGGACGTGCTTGTATTGGCATCGTATGTTGCTCATAGAACTGAAGGGGTGCTCGCAATGAAGTACAAAAAGCAGTTCATAGATTGTACAGCTTTCTGCCCGAAGGAAATAGCAGATATCATAGTTCCTCTTCACGTCCACAGCGGCTCAGACACAACAGCAGCATTCTTTGGACATGGGAAGAAAACCATCTTCGACATATCATCCACTTCACCTGAAGCTAGAGCGTTCCTCAGTGAAGTAGGGAAACACCTACCGGTCCCTCAGCAGGTGCTTGATCATATGACGCTGTACACCATACGGTACATATACAAGGACAAACAAAGTACCACTCTGTGTGATGCTCAGGCCAGGAAGTGGCGACAAATGAAAAGGAAATCAATACTGCGGCTTCCACCAGACAAAGAATCCCACGATTTGAAAGTCAAGAGAGTGAACTATCAAACCTACGTGTTGCTCAACTACGAAAAACCTGATGCGCCACCGTCTCCTTTATCTCATGGCTGGCATCTCGAGGAAGGCATGTGTCTTCCATTGAGGTACATTCACCCAGCACTCCCAGAAAAACTAACTCAGGCTTTGGAAAGCAGCCCAACTATGGATGATCCAGTCGAGTCTGGGTCCGAGACGGACGATTCGGACAGTGAATAACAATTTCAATCTATCCAACACAAACAAACTGTTATAACAACTATTGTCATTTTCAACCCTACCGTATATGCTACTTGTGCAATGTGTATCACTGCTTGTAAATGTAATGTCATGTCACTGTAAATATAATAAAACAAAATAGAGAAAGATAAATTCTTTCTTACTGATTGCAAATGAAAACCTTGAACATTGTGTCAAATAAAAGACGTTGCAATAGATACAATGTACAGTAGCCATAACTGCTTATCTAACGGGCGAGAGGCAGCCATCTGGGTTCGTTACCTGCTCAAAAAGTCATTCATAGTAACAGTAAGGTTATAAATGAAAACACTAGTCATGTAAAACTGTATTTAGACGCCAGCGATGAATCTATGGTATGCACAATTATGAACATATACAATACATGGTTTTTTGCAGTGGCCATCTTGGATTTTGGTCAACATTAATCATTTAATATCATTTTAAGTCACAATATCACTTGACTGATGTAATATGCAAGATCTGGGCCCAGAAAAACCCACATATGGACACCCAATATGTATATGTAGCATTCACGTAGGCGGAAATATGCCCGATTTCGCGGTTTTGGCGGACATCTTGGATTTTGTCCTCTGGCCGAGTTAGCCCGCATTTAAAAAAAAGATACCCAAGCTTATTTTTTTATATATATTTTTATCTTTCAAAATCAACCTTCAAACCTTGATCACGGGAAAATGGTCACGAACTCTATTGGGAGCTCCCCTACTAAAAGAGCTGCATAGAAAAAAATTGAGACATGGCTCATTGTAAAGAACTCTCCATGGGGAATAACATATGTTAATGATGATGTCAAAGGTGCCTCCATTATGACATCATAATTCGACAAGTGCAAAACATCATCCGATCAAGATCAAATTTGCTGAGCGTCATCCAGTGATAAGTTGGTGGAGAAAAAAGTAATGATGACGTCATCGGTCACGTGATTCGGCCAATATATTTGTTTTAACACAAAAGCCTTAAAAATCACTAAAACACGTCCTAGTGAGCGTCTGCAATCTCCGATTGCTCTTTCTTGTTCAAGTTAAATTTGAAAGCATTCATCAGCTCTCAACAATATGAGTGCCCATCAGTACTAAATAATGCATATGAATGTTCTTCAAATCATAGTGCTCTGAATCTCAAAATTATATCAAGTAAATTTGGCCAAAGATTTAATACCAACCTTTATTCAAAACCAACCTTTATTGAGTACCAGTTCACTGGTATAAGTGAACAAAGTGAACCGTAAAAGGTATAAGGTATAGGTATAAGGCGACCGTAAAGGCAAAGGTATAAGTGAACCGTAAAAGGCGACAAACAGGGTTGGCGGCAGGAAGGGCATCCGGCCGTAAACCATTGCTTCAAAAAGGGGACCAACAAAAACAACAACAACCACGGTGCCCGAAAAAGGCCAACCCCCGCTTTGCGGGGAAAAATGGCCTCTAAAGGTGGTTTTTTTTTTGGTTTTTTTCCAAAACATACCAACCGATTACTTTCAACAATCCGAACGAAGTCTTATGTCGACCATTCTCGCCAATTTGAATACCAAGAAATCGAATAGGCCCGGATTTTTTGTTTTTAATATTTGGAACTATTGCTTCTACTTCTATAGCATAACATTTGACAATCAAAACTGGTATCAATTAACTTATGCTATGGTACTTTACTGTTCATTAAAATGGCTGGAGTAGGCTCAAAGCAGGAGAGCATCCAATAACTCAAAAATAACTGTGGACCTACGAAAGTTTAAAAAAAAAACGATTTCTTTACCTGCAAAAAAATTATGGCAACCGAATCAATGGAATGGATGTAAAACTCTTATGGACAGCAGCGATGGTTAGATAGACATCGACACGGCAGCCACACAATGGAGGCCTGGTAAACCGCACTACCAGTGCATTGACTCTGATTCAAATAATCTCTTTTCGCAGTTTCAACAAAGCTCGTTATTAAAAACTGGAGCAATTCAGAATCTACAAAGGAAATGGAGATTCTGGGTCAGAAATGTCTTCGGAACACAACTATTTTCTGGCAAGTCGACTTATTTTGTTTCCAATACTTATGGACAGCTCTTCAGCATGATCTCTATCTGTTAAGTGGCAGTCCTCTCCAACATTCGTATTTGGAATAATGTATTTTGTAGGTATAGCTCCAGGATGGCCTAGCAGGAGGATGTTAATTTACTGTCAAATTGTGATGACACAATTTACCTTGCTCATTAAAGGTACACGGTTTTCTATGATTAAATAAAGCCTTATCATTGAACTGTGATCAAAACTTGCTCCGACTTGTGATCAGCGTGACGCTCCTTAATCATAAAATTAGGCATATTATCGTTGCCTCTCTCGAGGTCTTCACTGCTCCTTCCAGCACTGCTTATGGAGCCTCGGCCTGATCTCCAGAGTGCTTACACCATGAGCCACGATCTTGGTTCTTGGGCCTATCAGCATGAGTGTCCCATGTGTGAAGTTTGGAGGCAATAGATTGCATATACCAACAAGGGTGTTGATCACTATTGAAAAGTGGGAGCAACATGCGAATGCAAACAACAAAGCCAATATGGTGTGTGGTCAAGTTGTCGTTTGCATTCGAAAAAAAAGGTATATGACCAAAAAAAAAAATCCAAGGAAGCGAGAAAGAGAGGCCACTTTTCCCCACAGAGCAGGGTTGGCCTTTTTTGGGCACCGTGGTTGTTGTTGTTTTTGTTGGTCCCCTTTTTGAAGCAATGTTTTACAGCCAGATGCCCTTCCTGCCACCAACCCTGGTCATCACTGCTTGTGACACACAGGGAATTACCAGTGAACTGGTACTCAATTTGCCGACCTCAGAAGGTCTGAATGAACAGGCTAATTCAACCCTGCTGGCATTAATTCAGCGATTTACTGGGATTCGAACCACAGGATCCTAGGTATCCCAAGCCAGAACCCTAACCGCTAAGCCAACACCAGGCTGAAGGAAGCAATAAAGGAGTAGCAAAAACAGTCAAATTACCTAAAAATCCAATCAAGTGATCAAGTGGTGAAAACAGCAGCTTTACGTCGCAAGCGATGTTCCAATTGCTGCTAAAGATTGTCCAAGATGGAACAAGCAAATAAACCATCGGAATTCCTCCGGATCTTTTGCAGTCGGGTCTAAAGCGACATAATAGACTGAAAATAATATCTAAAAGCGCAAAATGAAGGCCAAAGTGATTGAGATGGAAGGCCTGTCGTAATATGCTCTTCCACCAGGAGCAGCACTACATGGTTACCAAAAAAATAATACCACACATTTACATAGAGAATTTGCATCGACCTCTTGTTCGGAACCCCTGGGTGGGGAGGAATCCAAGCAGCAACAACCTTTTTCTATTGACTTCTGATGGACACTTAGTTCCCATGGCAAGTTTATTTAAGATTGGACAAATAACGACCAAAATGCATCGACCCAGGACAGACATCAAATTGCTTATTTTACTATGATGATAATGATGCAAGTCCTCAGGTGCTGTCAACTAGCATTCTCACGTGTGCAGTCGCGTTGCTTCGTGAGTGGTTGTTCAAAGCGAGAATAATACAGCTTCGAGTCACGTGCATATGAGTTGTCAGTACTTGAACCCGGAACTGTATTGAAGAGCGACAAGCACGGACATTCCAGGAGGAGGTCCATGAACGTCGGGGGAACAACGTGTGCAGATCGGACTGACTGAATATAACCGTTAATATTACCTTCACATTCGGTGGTGTACCTTTTGTTTTCAATACATTTGCTCATTCAAGCTTTTCATAACATGTATTAAATCAGTTAAAACTGGAAGGGCACTCGGTATAGCGCATACATACCTCTGCCAGGCTGAACATTTTATGGTTTATATATCCCACTGATAGGCCGGATCTGGATTCAGACCTCAACCAAAATCGAATCGGCTTGTTCTTGTCGCCTAACCAACTCATTCCCCACGTTAGTCATAACTCATCCATAACTTTTTATAAATATCATGTTAAATATCGCTTTCACCGATCTCTCAATGGGGAAGAATCACTTAAAAATTAAATAATTCTCGTTTCTGAATACATATTCAGATCTTCACCAAAATCGAATCGATTCGTCCTTGTCACACACGAAACGGGTCCACCAAGTTTCGTCCGAATCCGTCCGCAACCTTTTTAGATATCCAGCTATGTATCGTTTTTGGCCCTATCTCCCAATGGTGAAGAATCACTTTAAAAATTATAGTAGCCGGATCCGAATCCGGATCTTCACCAAAATCCAATCATTTCGTCCTTGTCAAATACGCTACATCTCTGCCAAATTACGTCTGAATCCATCCACTGAAGGAGCTCGGGCTCCCACGTCGATCGGAAGAATGGACGCGACAAAAAGCTGGAATTCGTCCGAGTTGCTTTATTCAAACAAAACACTCAGGTACTCTGAAAAGCCCGTTTATCGGGCAGCAATATATATACACACATTATCCCGGAGCGTTTGCCCAGGAAAGGCGAGAGGGGGCGTGGCCGAGCGTCCTGGCTGCGGCCTGGCAAGTTGAGGGCGAGCCTGCCCGGGCATGCCTGGGCGTCCCGACCGAGGCCTGGCAAGTTGAACGCGGGCCTGCCCGGGCGTCCTGGACGAGCCCGGCATGGTGATCGCTCCGCGTCCTTGATAGGTGCAGGGCGATTGTGAAAACCCAGCGGTAGCCGCTACACCACAACATTTTGAGATATTTTGTTCACAGACAAACAGATAGACAGACAGGGGTGAAAACATAACCTCCACCCACCCTTGGTAGTGGAGGTAACAAGGAAAACTGCTTCGTAAATCTTTATGAGTACACAAATCTTTGGTTTTTCGACCAAAAAAGTGGAGAAAGGGGGGGATGAGGGGGGGGGAATCAATATACTGTCCCACCCCCTCTTTCAAAAAGTGTGGGGGGGGGAGGGGTAGACATGCCCCCCTTCCCCCACAAGTGGTGATGAATAAAAATAACTTTCAGGAGAACTCCCCTTATATTGTTGTTGCTGCTATTTCTTTTATACAGGCTCCTTTGTCAAAATATTTTGAAATCAACATGTTGCACTTTGACCCGATTTATCAACTTAAATAAGAAAACGGTGTCTCCTCGGGTGCATATATTGGATTGTTATCAGTGAAGTTTAGGGTTCAGGTTTTGCTGAAGGCTATGGTTTTAATAACTTTGAATCTAAGACTAAGATAATTACCATATATTGTTTTCAGACCGTTGATAACAAAACTCACCTGTGTGCAAAGCAAGTTTGGCATTTTTAATATGAAATAGGAAAAAATGAACGAAACCCTTTATAATTACCCTTTAGAACCCCTCACAGTTACCCTTTAGAACCTCTTACAGTTACCCTTTAGAACCCAATAAAGTTACCCTTTAGAATCCTATAGAGTTACCCTTTAGAACCCACTTGAATTACCCTTTATAACCATTTAGAATTACCCTTTAGAACACCCGCGAATTATCCTTTAGAATTACCCTCTAAAATTACCCTTTATAAGCATCTAGAATTACCCTTTAGAACCCCGAGAATTACCCTTTAGAATTACCCTTTATAACCACCAAGAATTACCCTTGAGAACCCCCGATAATTACCCTTTAGAATTACCCTTTATAACCATCAAGAATTACCCTTTAGAACCCACGAGAATTACCCTCTATAATTACCCTTTATAACCATCTAGCATTACCCTTTAGAACCCCCAAGCATTACCCTTTAGAATTACCCTTTATAAGCATCTAGAATGACCCTTTAGAGCCCCCAAGAATTACCCTTTAGAATTACCCTTTATAACCATCTAGCATTACCCTTTAGAATCCCTGAGAATTACCCTTTAGAATTACCCTTTATAACCATCTAGAATTACCCTTTAAAATCCCCGGGAATTACCATTTAGAATTGCACTTTATAACCATCTAGAATTACCCTTTAAAATCCCCGGGAATTACCATTTAGAATTGCACTTTATAACCATCAAGAATTACCCTTTAGAATTACCCTTTATAACCATCAATAATTACCCTTTAGAATTACCCTTTAGAATTCCCCTCTAGAATTACCCTTTAGAATTACCCTCTAGAAATACCCTTTAGAATTACCCTCTAGAATTACCCTTTAGAATTACCCTTTATAACCATCAATAATTACCCTTTAGAATTACCCTTTAGAATTATCCTCTAGAATTACCATTTAGAATTGCACTTTATAACCATCAATAATTACCCTTTAGAATTACCCTTTATAACCATCAATAATTACCCTTTAGAATTACCCTTTAGAATTCCCCTCTAGAATTACCCTTTAGAATTACCCTCTAGAAATACCCTTTAGAATTACCCTCTAGAATTACCCTTTAGAATTACACTTTAGAACCCTCAATAATTACACTTTAGAACCCATTAAAATTGAACACAGTGGGTTAGAAAGGTTTTTTCTTCTTCATCTTTGATGAACAGATGGAAGGAAGGACATAGCCAAGTATTGAAGACGCTTCACCACTGATAACACCCACTGGGTAATTAACGACTTTCAGGGAAGTTGCCTCTAAAATTGAGGTTAATTTGCTTTTATCACGTGGCTTGGAAACAAGGAATTGATTTTCTTGTTTTAGCATTTTTGCAGGTTAAATATTGGAGAGAATAAGGTGGTAATTAATTGACGGAATTACATTTGTTTATTAGACGGGTGTTTTCTGGAAGCGAACGTCTTTCTTGAAGGCTGACTATACATCTCAACAACTTTGTTCCTCGCTTCTCCCATCTATGGAACCACCTATCAGAGGCCATTCTTTCGCACTGTTTCCTCCAGGGCTTCAAGCAAACATTGCACTGCCACCCCATGTCAACCCTCATATTAGCAGATTATCTTTATTACCCCCTCCACCCCCCATTAACCCTTCTTCATCCAACCTGCTCTTACTTGCTGATTTCAGTGTTTTCTCATTCTCATTCTCTCTTCTCTCCCTCTCTCTCGTGCGCCCCTGCTGGACGTTGGTGAGTCGTGCGTGGGTGTGGCAATCATGGCAGCTGTGTGCATTGAGCTGTGAGTACTGTGTTGTGTTGTTGTCTTTCCTATCTCCCTTTCACTGCATTTGTATCCTTGTACGTGTTTGTGAAGTTTTCCCCATGTTTCCCTTCCTTTGTTGAGACGAGAGAGAGAGATAGAGCGCACATGGTAAGTGCTTTGCGGGTTCTTCTTGAAACCCTAAGGGTTTCCAGGCCTGCATTTCATCTCCCATGTTCTTATAGCCTTGTATGCCGCTCATCGGTGGTTTATCTTCCTCATTATACCTCTTTTTTCCTTATTTTCATTTTCCTCCACTTTCTCAGCTGGTTGCGTGTGGCAGGTTTCTTTTGTTTAACTTAAACTTCCCTTGTTTTGCTTTAAGCTATGGCAAATGAACGTTTGCACAATAGTGTGTACGAGTAACTCACTCGCAAGAACGGAGTGACGATTGCTCCACCTGACGGAGTTAGTGTTGATAATGTGGTGATTGCTCTAGGAGAGCTCGTTGGAATTGAGAATGTTCTCGCCCCTTCAAAAATGAACCAACGTATCATGGTTTTCCTGTCGGAAGAGCGACACGTGGCTCAGGCGGTTGAAACCGGTCTATCTGTACCACCGGATGTCTTTGTTCACGTTAGTCCTTTGGACACGACGGCGGTTAAGTTAATAATGTCCAATATCCCGCCCTTCTTCTCAAATGAGGAGATTGTGGCTGCTTTAGCGTTGTTGGCAAGGTTATGCCACGAATCTCGTTGAATTCCGCTTCAATTTGATTCCGCTTCAACAGTTGATTCCGTCTGCGCTCTGACGCTTCGGTTTGCCACATCATGTCGTTCCGACGTCATTGTTATATTGTGGTGCTGTGCACACACGACTCGATTGCCAGAGAGGTAGGCCACAACGCGTTGGTACAAACAAAGAGTCTTTATTAAGAGCTCGCACTTCAGCACTGGGCGGGCTCGAGCTTTGAGCCCGCATATATGTCCCGAGGCCACGCCTTGCCCCCGGGCATGGCCGATCGGTCGAAAGGCGGGGCATGCGTTTTCGTTCCCCGCCTGGACGCTCGCGCCAACCACTGGTGCGTGGAATTATTGTCCCTTGTGCCCGCCACACGCGCCCCCCCAGAATTCCCGCGCACATGAAGGGTGAGTTTGCGGGGAGCCGGATGACCCGGCCGAAACGCCCCCTGGCAATGCGTGCAGGGCTGGGGGGTAGCGGGACGGTGGGGCTGGGGGGTGCCGGGGGTCCGACTGCCGGGGGGCGGCCTTGACGCGGAGGGCAGAGCTGCTTGCGGGGGGTGGTCGAGATCGAGGTGGGCCGGCTTGAGGCGGTCCACGGAGATACGATCCGGGGCAACGCCGATGTCGACGGTGAAATATTTGTCCCCGGTCTCCAGCACGCGGAAGGGCCCATCGTACGGGGGCCGCAGCGGTGCCCGGTGGGCGTCGTGCCGGACGAAGACGTACTCCGCCGTGCGAAGCTCCGGGGCGACGTGTGAAGACGGGCAACCATGGTGTGCCGTCGGCACCGGGGCGAACCTCCGGGCGGTCTCCTGCAGGGTGGAGCATTGTTGCGCCGCGGACCAAGGAGCCGTGGAGTCTGGGATAAATTCGCCCGGTACCCGCAGTGGTTGCCCGAAGACCAGCTCCGCCGAGGACGCGCGCAGGTCGTCTTTGGGCGCCGTCCTGAGGCCCAGCAGGACCCAGGGGAGCCTGTCGGCCCAGCTGCCGTCACGGAGGCTGGCCCGGAGCGCGGCCTTCATCGAGCGATGAAAGCGCTCGCACAGGCCATTGGCCTGAGGGTGGTAGGCCGTGGTGCGGTGTAGTTTTATGCTGAGCCCTTGCGCCACCGCGCCCCAGAGCTCCGAGGTGAACTGGGGGCCGCGGTCGGACGAGATGTCCGAGGGGGCACTGAACCGGGCAACCCAAGTGGCGATGAAGGCCTGCGCCACATCAGCCGCAGACGTCGCCGCCAATGGGATGGCCTCCGGCCACCGTGTGGTGCGGTCCACCATGGTGAGGAGGTGGGTGAACCCCCGCGAGGGGGGCAGAGGTCCCACCAAGTCGACGTGCACGTGGTCGAACCGACGCTCGGGCACCGCAAACGGGGCCAATGGGGCCTGGGTGTGGCGGTGTACCTTTGCGCGCTGGCACGCGAGGCACGTCCTGGCCCAGTCGCGGACGTCCTTCCTGAGGCCATGCCAGACGAACTTCGCCGCGACGAGCTTCTGGGAGGCCTTCGTGCCCGGGTGGGACAGGCCATGGATGGCGTCGAACACTGGGCGCTGCCAGCCAGCGGGCACGATGGGGCGAGGCCGGCCGAGGGAGACGTCGCACAGGAGGGCCGCGCCCGCGGCGTCGAACGGCACCTCGGTGACGCGTAGACCCGTGATGGCGGTCCGCAAGGCCTGGAGGCCGGGGTCGGCGGTCTGGTCCTCCGCCATCCGGGCATAGTCGATCCCGAGGTGGACCGCATGCGTGACGGACCGGGAAAGGCAATCCGCCACCGGGTTTTCTTTACCGCCACGTGGCGGATGTCCGTCGTATACTCGGACATGGCAGAGAGGTGACGCTGCTGCCGTGCCGACCATGGCTCGGCGACCTTGGCCATCGCGAACACAAGGGGCTTGTGGTCGACGAAAGCCGTGAACGGGCGGCCCTCCAGCAGATGGCGGAAGTGTCGGACCGCCAGGTGGAGCCCGAGCAGCTCGCGGTCGAAGGTGCTGTAGCAGCGTTCGTGCGGGCGAAGCTGCCGGCTAAAAAACGCCAGCGGCTGCCAAGCACCACGCACCCACTGCTCGTGCACCGCGCCCACCGCGTAGTCCGACGCGTCGGTGGTGAGGGCGATCAGTGCATCGGGCGCCGGGTACGCCAGCATGGTGGCGTTGGCCAGGCCAGCTTTGCGCCCGCAAATGCCGCGGCCATCGGCTCCGACCAGGCGATGTCACCTTTGCCCGGCTTGCCCCGGAGGGCCTCGTGCAGGGGGCGGAGGAGCTGGGCGACGTGGGGCACAAAGCGGTGGTAAAAATTTACCATGCCCAGGAACTCCTGGAGCCCCTTGATCGTGCGGGGTCACGGGAAATCCTTGACCGCCTCTACCTTGGCCGGTGAAGGGACGGCCCCGTGCCTGGTGATGCGGTGCCCCAATAAGTCGATGGTGGTGACGCCGAAACGGCACATTGCGGGGTTGATGATTAGGCCATGCTGGCCAAGGCATTCGAAAAGCGTGCGGAGGTGGAGCAGGTGCTCCTCCCGGGACGCGCTCGCGACTAGGATGTCGTCCAGGTAGACATAGAGCAAAGGTAAGTCACGCAAGACGCTGTCCATAAGCCGTTGGAACGCCTGGGCTGCATTCTTCAACCCGAAAGGCATTCGCACGAACTCGGAGAGGCCGAAAGGGGTGATGACGGCCGTCTTCGGGTCATCGCCCGGTTGTACGGGGACCTGGTGGTAGCCTTGGATGAGGTCCACCTTGGAAAACACGGTTGTGTTTGCCACCCGGGTGGAAAAGTCCTGGATATGCGGGACCGGGTAGCGGTCGGGGGTGGTGGCATCATTGAGCCGGCGGTAGTCACCGCACGGCCGCCATCCTCCGCCGGGCTTCGGCACAATGTGCAGCGGAGAGGCCCAATCGCTGTTTGAGCACCGCACGATACCCAGCCGTTCCAGCGTGGCGAACTCCGCCTTCGCCACGGCGAGCTTCGTGGGTTCGAGTCGGCGTGCCTGGGCATAGACCGGCGGCCCGACCGTGGGTATATGGTACTCCACCCCCATGTTTAACGGCCACCGCTGAGAAGGTGGGCCGCGTGAGGGCCGGGAAACTGGCCAGGAAGTGGGTAAAGTCGTCCGCTGCCAGAAGCGTGCAAACTAAACTCGCCGGGACGGAACCTTTCAGCAAGCCGCTTGGCAAGCCGCTCAGTGAGCCGCTCAACGAGCCGCTCAGCGAACAAGCGAGTGAGCTGAAGGTTTCGGCCTGGACGAGACGTCTGCGCTTAACGTCGACCAACAAACCATGCGCACATAGGAAATCCGCACCGAGCAGGGCCATTGGCATGCTGGCGGTGACGAACGACCATTGAAAGCACTGCCCTCCGAACTGCAGTGAGAGGCAACACTTCCCGAATGTGCGGATGGGTGTACCATTGGCGGCAAGCAAAGCGGGGCCCCGGCCCGCGGCTTGCTTGTCGGACACGGAGGCAGGGAGGACGCTTACCTGTGCTCCTGTGTCGCAAAGGAAACGGCGCCCGGACAAGGTGTCCGTGATGAACAGGAGGCTGCCGGAATGGCCGACGCTCAGGGCCGCTAATGAGCGCCGGCCCGGTCGTTTCCAGACCCGTCAAAAGAGCACGGCGGGCGACACGTTTTAGCCTTGCGGCCGAACCTGGCGTGGTAGTAGCACCAGGCTTGCGGCGGTGACCGCCACGGCGGCCGTGGTGGTGGCGGCGGCGGTAGTGGGCGGGGCGCAGCAATGGCCACGAGGGAAGCCAGGGGTGCTGTAGCCTCTGCCCCGGGATCCACTATGGCAGCACCGTAAACCGACCGCGTGTCGCAGGCCGCGAAAAACTTGTTGGCCTCTCCGGCCAGGGCGCGGGGTTCCGTGATTTTGGAACAGGCCAGCGCGAGGCGCACATGTATCGGTAGCTGGTGGAGGAAAAGTGCGCGGAACAAGAAATCCGGGCGCTGGTCTCCAAGCAGCGACAGCATGAAATCCATCCGGACGGATGGTCGTGTGTCGCCGAGGGCGGGAAGGTCCAGGAGGCGGTCGGCCCGTTCGATCTCCGTGAGCCCGAACGTGGCGAGGAGGAGATGTTTGAGCGCCTCGTACTTGTTGTCGCCCGGTGGGCGCTGAAGGATGGACACGACTCGGGCGGCAGTGCCGGGCCCGAGGGCGACGACCACGTGGTAGTACCGGGTCTCGTCTGCCGTGATGCCTCGGAGCTGAAATTGAGCTTCGGCCTGCACAAACCAAACGTCGGCTTATGCTTCCCAAAACTCCGGGAGTTTGACGGCGACGGCGTTGGTAGCCATGGCGCGTTCGGGGGTCAGCAACGGCTGAACCAATCGGGGTCACCAGTGTGGTGCTGTGCACACACGACTCGATTTCCAGAGAGGTAGGCCACAACGCGTTGGTACAAACAAAGAGTCTTTATTAAGAGCTCGCACTTCAGCCGATGTGCGATGTATGTACCACTCCACTCGCGTGGCCAATCGGTCGAAAGGCGGGGCATGCGTTTTCGTTCCCCGCCTGGACGCTCGCGCCACCCACTGGTGCGCGGAATTATTGTCCCTTGTGCCCGCCACAATATCATTTTAAAAGACAACGCTCAATCGCTCAACTCAGTGATGACGTTAAAAAACAAAAATCGCAATTACCAGATTTATATTGCGACGGAGACCACGACTTGTTTTATTTGTGGTTAATCTGGACATGTAAAGAACGCTTGCCCCAAGATTACATCGAGTGGCGCATCTAGGCCAGTAGAGCCCATTGAGACGATCAGTGGTCCATCTAGAGTTGGGCACGCTGGTGACGCCTCAAACTCGAACAATCTGCCTGGACTGTCGGAGGTGGCGGTAAATCAACCCCAGGCAGATAATGAAGGCTTTACTGTTGTTCCTTCAAAAAGGAAACATAAATTGAAACATCTAACCAACAATAGTCAAGATGTGACGGCGAGATGTGCAAAAAGGATGGCGCCGGCTGCCGAAAACAATGACTCGTGTTTCGAAGCAGCAACATTTGCTGTTTTTAAAACTCAAAATCGATTTGATGTTCTTGCTCCGGAGAATGATGACATTCCTACTTGTGGGGCCGGTGAACACGAGCAGGAAATTGGTATTGTGCATCAGGAAGCACACGTGACCGCTCCCGTAGTCACAAGCCCCATGGATATTAACATCGAATCCACTATAATCCCCCTCCCTGCTGAAAGTGAAGTGTGTTCAATTTCTGAGTCACGAATAACTCCGGACCTGGTTGAATCAGTATGCAAAGCTTCAACTGATGAAATACCAGGTTTGGCACAGGTGGAATGCAAAGCTCCTCCCATTAACATACCTCCTCCTCCCCACTCTCCTCTTCATCCTCCATCTCCTCCTCTCACCCCTCCTCCCCCCACCCCTCCCAATCCTCTTCCTCCTCCCACTCCTCTTCCTTCTCCCACTCCTCTTCCTCCTCCCATGCCCCCTCCTCCTCCCACTCCTGCTGCTCCCACTCCTCCTCCTTCCACTCATCCTCCCCCTTTGGAAGCAGAACATGAGGCCTCCTTTATTAAACCACCAGCTCCGCCTTTGGAGCATGACATTGATGTAATGGACACGGACGGTGCTCAGACTATGATTCGGACGGAGCCTTGTCTCTTGCTTCTAGTGCCAGCATCGAAGTGTGGAACCATCCAGTTTTTTCCCAAAATTCGGAGAGTGTTCCCAGTGTTCCACCTGCCGATACCATAAAGTTTCTCCATGACACCTATCGCAAGAAACATGTTAAAATTAAAAACTTTTTCCCTGACCTGTCCAGCTTTATCATCTCTGCAAAGTGATTGCTCCTTAAAGCCGGACAGCTTGGCGTGACCGATTCACAAGTGTATTGCCTCTGGAAATGCATCCTTAAAGCAAAGACGGAATTGCAGATGTAGACAGGCCGAGCTTCTGACACACCAAACTCTATGGCTTTCTCTATAGCGAGTTTAAACATTAATGGGGGACGCTCTTCCATCCGTAAAGCCGAAGTTAAGCAGTTTGTTGGGGCAAATCACATTGATGTTTTGCCTTTACAAGAAACAAGATGCAGCTCCTCTTGTGCAAGTGAATGGCAAAGGATAATGAAAGGAAAATGGTTTTTTAGTAGTCTGGAACACCCTAGGGCTGGGGTAGCTGTTTATATACAACCTTCCTTTTGCAGTCCTAGTGTTGTTTTTAATGAGATTATCAAAGGGTATTTGATTTCACTCACTTTTACACACAATGGTATTAAACACACTGAACTGAACGTCTACGCGCCGAGTGATAGCACGGAGAGACTTGCCTTTTACACGAACTTGGAAACTTCTCTTGCACACATTGATTTTAACGGACTTGTTTGCTTGGGTGGAGATTTCAACTGTACGACAGACTCCGACATTGATCATAATGGAGAGGAACCTCACCCAGCAAGCACGGTGCCTTTGTTGAGGGCTTTGTCTAAGTATTCCCTTGTCGATGTGTGGAGAATCCGCAATCTTTCTGTCCGCCAATACACGTGGTGACGGTGTTCAAATGCCCACCTATCACTTGCAAGATTGGACCGTTTTTACATCAAGTGTTTTTTTTGAAATGTTGTGAGCAATATGGACATTGTCCCGAGTGGCTTCTCAGACCATCACATGGTCGCATTTTGTATTCATCCACCAGCTCGGAATCGTGGTGCTGCCTACTGGACCTTCAATGCAAGCCTTTTGGACGACCAACTGTTTGTTGATGCCTTTCGTGTGATCTGGAAAGCCCTGCTCCAACGTAAACCTTCCTTCCCCCGCCTTGGACAATGGTGGGACAATGCCAAAGTGCAGATAAGATATTTTTGCCAACAATTTGGAGCTTACCATACCAAATATGACTCTGCCCTCCAATCCTTGGTTTCCAAAGAAATATTATCCTTGCAGTCGAACCTCTCGGCCCCCAGTGATGAAAGAACCAACAATTTGCTGGCAAAGAATAAAGCTCTTCTTGCTGGGCTTTGTGAAAAGGCAGCCAGAGGAGCGCTGATTCGTCTCCGAATGGAGAACTTGTGTCACCTGGATACCTCTTCTAAGTTATTTTTTGGACTGGAAGCTCAAACAAAGAGAAGTCAGCAGATAACTTCAATAAGAACAAAGGAAGGAAGGATAATGCATGATCAAAAACATATCAGAGCCTCACTTAAACACTACTTCTCTGAACTTCTTTATCATGCTAGGAACATCGACAACGAAGTTATAGAGTTGTAGACTTCTTCCTTACCCAACTTGTCAGAATCTGCACTCCTACAACTGGACAAGGAAGTAACTTTGGAGGAACTCCAAGCTGCTCTACAAACATTACCTTCTGGTAAGGCCTCCGGCCTGGATGGAATTCCTACAGAACTTTATAAAACATTTTGGGACCTCCTGGGGCCAGAGCTACTTGAGGTTCTGATGGACGGCCGACGATCAGGCTTACTGCCGTTAAGTTGCCGTAGGGCTGTTCTCGCCCTTATCCCAAAAAAGGGAGACCTTCAGCAACCCCACAATTGGTGTCCCATTTCACTGCTTTGTGCGGACTACAAGATACTCTACAAGGCTCTCACCAACAGGCTCAGAGCCGTTATTGGGGAGATCACACACCCAGATCAATCTTACTGTGTCCCTAATAGGACAATTCATGACAGTATATTTATTGTGCGTGACATGATCGATATCTGTTCTCTCCAACAAAGAAATGTTGGCTTGGTGTTCTTTGATCAAGAAAAGGCCTTTGATACCATTGATCATTTTTATATTTTTTCTGTTTTAAGGGGGTTTGGTTTTGGGGAAAATTTTATCTCATGTACAGCTACTGTATAATAACACTTTTAGTCTCCTAAAAGTTAACAACATTTTATGTCTGCCTTTTCCGGCTGGTAGAGGCATTCTTCAAGGTTGCCCTCTTTCCGGCCTCCTGTACTCTCTCACGATTGAGCCTTTGCTCGTTCGGTTGCGTGCACGTCTTCTCGGTTTCCTTCCCCAACCGACAGCGAACCCGTTTAAGGTGATTGCTTATGCAGATGACCGTTGTGCAATCATTCACTCGGATGAGGACGTCTTGGCCTTGGTCCAAAGCATTCAATAATTCAGTTTGGCAAGTTCTGCAAAAGTGAATTGGAAAAAGAGCAGAGCTCTCTATCTTGGTCCGTAAAATGGCGCCACTCCTCTGTCTCTACCTGAGCAACTCGAACGGGCATGGGATGGAATTTTTTTTATCTCGGCGTCTTTCTTGATCCTGAAAACTTCATTTTGAAAAACTGGGAATCTCTAATAAATAAAACTGAGAGGCGGCTGCTCAAATGGAAGGGCTTACTCTGTCAACTCTCGTATCGGGGCCGAACCTTCATATAAATAACCTCTCAGCATCAATGCTTTGGCACGTTTTTTTATGGCACTGCAGCCCCCGGTTTTTATTCTTAAAAAACTACAATCTATTTTTATTAACTTATTTTTGGGGGGAAAGCACTGGCTCAAACCTGGTGTGTTAAACCTACCTGTTGCTGAAGGAAGACAGGGTCTGATCGCCATTACCAGCAAAGTGATGGCTTTTCGCCTCCTGTCCCTTCGTCGACTGCTGTATACGGACGTCTCGTGGAAGGCCTTGGCTCACTGCCTGCTTCGGCAGGTAGGGAGACTCGGCTACGATCAGGAACTGTTCCTCATTGACACCAAGAAAGTAGATATTGCATCAGCCCCCCTGTTCTACAGGAGTGCGCTGGAGGCATGGCAGGTGGTTACCGTTTGCCGTGATAACCGTAACTACTCCCTTGAAATGTTTTTAAATGAGCCAATCTTTTTAAACCCCATTTTTGAAGGGGTCTGCAGTGATCGCACCTTTATGCAAAGGTTTATTGATGTTGGATGCACCAAGGTTAAAGATTTTAGAACCCCTCCTCCATACAAGTGGAAACCAGCTGCTGACGTCGCTGTGGCCACTGGAGTTACAGTCACGTGAAAAAGTAAGTACACCCCATGTAAAGTTTTGACTTTTTCAACATATTTCAACATACAGCTATTTGATCTTCATTTCAACAATATTGATAGATAAAGGTGATATAATATAACAAATATCATGAAACATTTACATTTTGTAGTCCATTGAATAATTTAAATTAACATAAATGCAAATTTCGAATGTGGAAAAAGTAAGTACACCCTTGGCTCTAATAGGTGGTATTGCCCCCTTTGGCAGAAACAACCTCAAGTAGGCGTTTCTTATAACTGTCTACCAGTCTCTGACATCGACTGGGAGAAATTTTTGCCCACTCCTCCTTGCAGAATTCTTTCAGCTGTGCGATATTTGAGGGGTTTCTTGCATGCACAGCTCGTTTCAAATCCCCCCCACAACATCTCGATGGGATTTAGATTCGGGCTTTGACTTGGCCATTCCAGAACCCTCCATTTCTTTCTTTTCAGCCATTCCCTGGTGGATTTACTGGTATGTTTAGGGTCATTGTCATGTTGCAAGGTCCACCTTCGGTTGAGCTTCAACTTTCCGACAGATGGCCTCACATTATCCTCAAGCACCCTCTGGTACAATGAAGAATTCATAGTGGATTATATGATGGTGAGCTGCCCAGGCCCTGATGCAGCAAAGCTGCCCCAAACCATAATATTTCCACCACCATGCTTTACAGTTGGTATCAGGTTCTTGTGGTCAAATGCTGTCTTTGGTTTTCGCCAAACATGTCTTCTGGTACTGTGGCCAAATAGCTCTACCTTTGACTCATCTGTCCAGAGAACATTGTTCCAGAAGTGCTGGTCTTTGCCTAGGTGTTCATTGGCAAACTTTAGTCTTGCCCTGATGTTCTTTCTGGACAACAAAGGTTGCTTCCTGGCACACCTCCCATGTAGATCAAGTTTGTGCAGTCTCTTTCTAATGGTAGACTCATGCACTTTGACATCAACAGTGGCAAGAGCTACCTGTAGGTCTCGTGATGACATTCTGGGGTTCTTAGAGACTTCTTTCAGCATCTTGCGGTCTGCTCTCGGGCTGAACTTGCTGGGGCGGCCTGGCCTGAACAAGTTGGCAGTTATTTGGAATCTTCTCCACTTGTAGATGATCTTCCGGACAGTCGAATGATTGATTTCAACTTGTTTGGAGATCTTTTTAAATCCCTTCTCAGACTCGTAGGCATCTATAACCTTCTTTCTGAAGGCCTCAGAGAGCTCTTTTGATCTAGGCATGGTGACGCCGCACACTTCAACAACAAAGAGCAAACCAAACTAAATGTCTGAGGTTTAAATAAGACGGGTTCCTCCAAGATGCTCTCTAACGATGTTCTCATCATTTGCACCTGAGCTGGTGCACCTGATTCTAATTTTAGGTATTTGAAGTAGTGATAAATGTAGGGGTGTACTTACTTTTCCCACATGCGAAATTTGCATTTATGTTTATTTAATTTATACAATGGACTACAAAATGTAAATGTTTCATTATATTTGTTATATTATTTCACCTTTATCTATCAATATTGTTGAAATGAAGATCAAATAGCTGTATGTTGAAATATGTTGAAAAGGTCAAAACTTTACATGGGGTGTACTTACTTTTTCACGTGACTGTAGGTCCATTTGGGTCATTGGGAGGACTTTTTCTGTGATTCTGTGCTTTTTCAAGCAAAGCAGGCTAAAATGGGCTCCACAGGTGGAAGCTGGCCCTCTCTTATCCCACCATCCCTTTCCAGAGCTTTTGCTTCATTTCCAAGGTTTCACGTACTTTCATTTGATGGGAAAATCTTCTGTTTATTGTATGTGTGTTAAAACCCTTGTTCCCGATAGACCCGCAGAATCACAAGCACATTGGAGGAGAATGCTCCAGACTACTCGTTCCACTTCGATCAACTGGCTTGCTATGTACAAAGTACCCGTCGCCAAACGCTCCGGAGACTTGCAGTGGCGACTGGCCCATTACATTTTACTCTCCAATGTTTTATCTCACCATATATGTTCCGGTAACACAGAATGGTGTCCCTTCTGCGGTGCCACAGAAACCATTTTTCACGTTTTTATCGATTGTTCTAGGTTGGCACCCCTTTTAAAAGTTTTATCACGTGTTATCCGGGGGCTCGGCCTAGCTTTTACTCATTGTGTTTTTATTTTCGATTTTAGCATCTCCCACCAGTGTAACGATGAATGCCTTTCAGCCAACTATTTGTCCTCTGAAGCGAAGCTTGATATATATATACCTGTCAAGGAAACACAAAAGGCAAAATGTTTGTGATTCTTTTTCTGTTTCTGATGTTGTTCACCTTTTTTAAACCTTGGTCACATCACGTGGTGTGTTTTTTTTCCGCAGCGGTGGTGTGTGAAGGCATCTTTATGTGAACTTGTTGATGGCGTTCTTACATTGAATTTACTAGCAACGGGACCCGCCCTATGGGCGGGGCTTCAATAGGGAAGCCCAAATGAAAAGAAAAAATATCGGAAATTGAAGGCTTTTTTTATTTTAAACGATTCATATAAACATCCGTTGAATCATATCACATGCAAATCATCAAAATCTAATCAGTACATGGCGCCCATTTTGTAAAAAGATTGAATTCTGCAAAATGGAAGCGGCCGCTGCACATCTTTCTCAGTCGCATGTTTATGTGTGAAGAGTGCGCGCCGAATCTGTAACATGGAAGCGGCCGCTACAACTGTTTCTCAGTCGCTTTTCACACGCTGCCATGTTACTTCGGAGCCGCATGTTTATATATAGGAAGAGTTCGTCAGGAGTCTATCTACTCTCTCCTGGTACGTAGAATAAACAATATTTGTAGAATTTCAACAAAAGCCACATCACTGTTCATATCAGTAAATATTATTCCATCATGTTTGGAAAAACTGGAAAATTGGAAAAATTGGAAAAATTGGAAAAACAATATAGCCTATTTTACTCCCAGAGGTCCCAGGAATACCCATCCAAAATATCGTTGCGATCGGTTGAGCCATTTTTGCGGTACCTTCGAACGGACGGACGGACATTTGGTGAATTATTATAGTAAGATAATTTACCTTTTTTGACCTTGCAGTCACCTGCCTGTATTTGTTTGATTTCCCTTGTACACAACGATTCCCAGCAATAAAGAGGAACAAAATGTCAAACGTTTCTCTCTCTCTCGCCCGCTGCTGGCGGTTTGTGTTTTGGGCGTGGCAAGATGGCAGCTGTGCATGTGTGGTGAAGTGCGAGCTGCTCCGACCTTCAATCTTTCTATCCCCCATTTTTTTTGGTTGTTGTTTTCACCATTTCCTTTCCACTTTTGTTTATTTTCACATTGTGTATTCTTTTGTCTCCCCCACCACTCCATTTTCATCAAACCCGGTACCACAACCCGCATCCCCCCTTCCCTTTTTTTCCTCCCCCGACCTCCCAGTTCCACGCCCGTTCCCCCCGCTCGGTCTTCCCTTCCTCCGACCGTCTCCCCCTCCCCCCACTCGTTCTCCTCACCCCTCCCCCCATTTGTTCCCCTCACCACCTCCATTGCATTCCTCGCTTGTGTTGCTATCTCTATTGTTTTCCACTTTCGTTTCTTCCTCTGAGATACAGAGAGAGAGAGACAGAGAGACAGAGAGACAGAGAGACAGAGAGACAGAGAGACAGAGAGAGAGAGAGAGAGAGAGAGAGAGAGCCCACGCGCCAACGCCTTTCGGTGAGATCGAGGGGTGAGTCCATCGGCACTCTGACGGGTTGTCGTGATTTCTCGCCCTTTTCCTCATTGAGAGGTGTGTTTCCTCGCGATAGTTTCGCTCGTGTATGCCGAGTAGCGCTTTTCCCTTTTTTCCCCCACTGGTACAGAAAGCTGTCCACCCTCCCCAAATCCATCTCGGCTTAGGCCGAGGGTTTTCCGATCGTCGTAATGTCGGCACGTTCCCGCAACGCTGCCTTTGAGTGCTTGATGCGGAAACATGGCGTGGTTTGCGTTCCTCCTAACGAGGTCACCGTGGAAGACATCGTTATTGTGGTGGGTAACATAATCGGGCTCAAGAAAATCCGTGCAGCTTCACGGATGAACAAACGCCTGGTAATATTCGTAGCTGAAGAGCAGCTTGTACATGAAATTGTGGCGACCGGTTTGTCTACCGAGAATGGACATTTTGTCCTGGTCTCCCCACTGGACACCTCAGCCGTGAAAGTCTTTATATCAAATTGTCCCCCATTCCTGAAAAACGATTTAATTTTAAAAGAGCTTTCTCGGTATGGTACAGTGGTGTCGGAGATCACGATGTTATCTCTGGGGTGTCGTAGATCATGATGTTATCTCTGGGGTGTCGGAGTTCACGATGTTATCTCTGGGGTGTCGGAGATCACGATGTTATCTCTGGGGTGTCGGAGATCACGATGTTATCTCTAGGGTGTTGGAGATCACGATGTTATCTCTGGGGTGTCGGAGATCACGATGTTATCTCTGGGGTGTCGGAGATCACGATGTTATCTCTGGGGTGTCGGAGATCACGATGTTATCTCTGGGGTGTCGGAGATCACGATGTTATCTCTGGGGTGTCGGAGTTCACGATGTTATCTCTGGGGTGTCGGAGATCATGATGTTATCTCTGGGGTGTCGCAACGAGCAGGCTAAACACATCATGTCCTTCCGGCGGCAAGCGTACATCGTGTTTCCTGCATCCAATGTGGACAAGGTGCTCAACGCGGTATTTACGTTTCATGTGAATAATCACGAGTACCAGGTATATGCGTCCACGGAAACGTTGAAATGTTTCGGCTGTGGGAACTTTGGGCATTTAAAACTGTTTTGTCCACAAATTGCCCCCGCAGTGGCCGAGCAGACAACACTCCCTGATACTGTAACAGAAAACGTACCATCGATATCGAAAATCTCCAAAAATGGTAACGTTTGGGATGGTTTTACACTCGTCTCCTCTTTGAGAAAGAGGAAAACACCTCGGAATGTCCCCCCACCTTGTAAGGAAAAGAAGGTGGTGTTCGACTCCGATGCATTGGACTCAGTACCACCTGATAAAACATCGATGAGTAATCGATATGAAGTATTGCTAAATGTGAATGCAGATCCTATGCCTGCTGCCGATATGGACCCTCAGCCTAATGTGGAGTGGAGGAGTTGCATGCGCTACCTCCACATGAGGTTGAAGTGCAAACTACGTTAAATCCTTGTGCAGATTATGACAAGTCGGGTCGAGACTCGACTGGGGGGCAAAAATAGCACATTTCGACCCCTCAGTGTTCCAACGCCACTGATGGCGATCTTTCAAATCAAATAGCCATTGTACAATTTAGAAAATGTACCTGAGCACAATGATTGTCCTGAGGAGGAACTTCAAATTGTGCAATAGGTTGCAGAATCGCCCATCCCCCCCCCCCCCCCACATTACCTGGGGTTCTGGTGGAACCTCCCCCTCAACCTGTTCCTACAGAAACAGAGCAGGATGACACCTGCACACCACAGAGTATTCTGGTGTCTCAAGAGTCAGGGGTCCCAGATAGTGCTTCTGAAATGTCTGAGGAGGAATCCTATGACATTGAGGAATTCCCCACATACAGAGATTCCAACGTGTTACCATCGCAAATACTCAAGTTTCTGAACCAGACTTTTAGAAAAAGATATATTGAAATAAAAGATCATTTTTCTGATCTACAGTCACGTGAAAAAGTCAGTACACCCCATGTAAAGTTTTGACTTTTTCAACATATTTCAACATACAGCTATTTGATCTTCATTTCAACAATATTAATAGATAAAGGTGATATAATATAACAAATATCATGAAACATTTACATTTTGTAGTCCATTGTATAATTTAAAAAAACATAAATGCAAATTTCGCATGTGGAAAAAGTAAGTACACCCCAACATTTATCACGACTTCAAATACCTAAAATGAGAATCAGGTGCACCAGCGCAGGTGCAAATGATTAGAACATCGTTAGAGAGGAACTTGGAGGAACCTGTCTCATTTAAACATCAGACATTTAGTTTGGTTTGCTCTTTGTTGTTGAAGTGTGCGGCGTCACCATGCCTCGATCAAAAGAGCTCTCTGAGGCCTTCAGAAAGAAGGTTATACAGTGCTACGAGTCTGGGAAGGGATTTAAAAAGATCTCCAAACAATTTGAAATCAATCATTCGACTGTCCGGAAGATCATCTACAAGTGGAGAAGATTCCAAACAACTGCCAATTTGTTCAGGCCAAGGCCGCCCCAGCAAGTTCAGCCCGAGAGCAGACTGCGAGATGCTGAAAGAAGTCTCTAAGAACCCCAGAATGTCATCACGGGACCTACAGGTAGCTCTTGCCACTGTTGATGTCAAAGTGCACGAGTCTACCATTAGACAGAGGCTGCACAAATTTGATCTACATGGGAGGTGTGCCAGGAAGAAACCTTTGCTGTCCAGAAAGAACATCAGGGTATGACTAAAGTTTGCCAATGAACACCTCGGCAAAGACCAGCACTTCTGGAACAATGTGCTCTGGACAGATGAGTCAAAGGTAGAGCTATTTGGCCACAGTACCAGAAGACATGTTTGGCGAAAACCAAAGACAGCATTTGACCACAAGAACCTGATACCAACTGTAAAGCATGGTGGTGGAAATATTATGGTTTGGGGCAGCTTTGCTGCATCAGGGCCTGGGCCGCTCACCATCACAGAATCCACTATGAATTCTTCATTATACCAGAGGGTGCTTGAGGATAATGTGAGGCCATCTGTCAGAAAGTTGAAGCTCAACCGAAGGTGCACCTTGCAACATGACAATGACCCTAAACATACCAATGAATCCACCAAGGAATGGCTGAAAAGAAAGAAATGGAGGGTTCTGGAATGGCCAAGTGAAAGCCCAGATCTAAATCCCATCGAGATGTTGTGGGGGGATTTGAAACGAGCTGTGCATGCAAGAAACCCCTCAAATGTCGCACAGCTGAAATAATTCTGCATGGAGGAGTGGGCAAAAATTTCTCCCAGTCGATGTCAGAGACTGATAGACAGTTATAAGAAACGCCTACTTCAGGTTGTTTCTGCCAAAGGGGGCAATACCACCTATTAGAGCCAAGGGTGTACTTACTTTTTCCACATTCGAAATTTGCATTTATGTTAATTTAAATTATACAATGGACTACAAAATGTAAATGTTTCATGATATTTGTTATATTATATCACCTTTATCTATCAATATTGTTGAAATGAAGATCAAATAGCTGTATGTTGAAATATGTTGAAAAAGTCAAAACTTTGCATGGGATGTACTTACTTTTTCACGTGACTGTACATGGGTTTATTGAAACGGCAAGGTGTATTATTCGCCGACCCAGTGACCACAATTTCACGGAACCCCAATGCAGTAGACTTAAGAAACACATTGTTAAGGCAAAAAACGAACTAAAAGAATGATACGCATATTTCCCTTTCCTTATCTATTTTACATCTCCATGACTATTTTTGGTAGCCTCAATATAAATGGTGGTGCGAGCCAGTCTAGGATGCTCTAAGTGGTCAACCTTGTAAGGCAATGGAAACTAGATGTGGTTTTCTTACAAGAAACCCACTCTACTCCATAATCTCATGCTAACCAATCGAATGATGAAAAAGACCGGCTTCTTTTGCGATTCAACGTCTCGTGCAACAAGAGTTGCTTTTTTAATTAATCCGCATTTTTGCCCGCTCCAACTCTCATTTCAGGAAATAATCCCAGGTCACTTAGCTTCACTGGATTTTGTTGATGGAGACATTAATTTTACTTTAATAAATGTATATGCCCCTTCAAAGGGCACAGACCGACGAACCTTCTATGACAGGTTACGACTCTACATGATGCAGTTAGACTTGCAGAAGTGCATTATAATTGGCGGTGATTTTAACTGCACCCTGCAACCTGAGTGCGATCGGAACGGCGCAGAACCTCACCCTGGACCAGCCAGACTCTTATCTAAAATAATGAGATTTTGGTTTTCAAGATATCTGGCGGTTACAAAATCCAGGCACCCATCAATTTACCTGGTGTAAGGTTGCCAAAAATCAAGTGGCCCTTGCCAGACTTGATAGATTTTATATATATTTCCCATTTGCCAAACCTCTCCCCCACCACTGAAATTTCCCCGTCTGGTTTCTCCGACCATCACCTCATTACCATGAGTTACCGTGTAGGGTTATCTCCAAATCGCCACTCTTTTTGGAAACTAAACATTTCCATATTAGATAACCCCTCCTTTAGGAATGCCTTTGAGAGGGTGTGGTCCAATCTGAGAGACTCCAAGTCCAGTTTTAAGGACCAGCGATTGTGGTGGGACAACACAAAGGTCCAAATTAGAAGTTTCTGTCAGCAGTTTTGTTTCCTAAACACACAGGTAGAACGCAGAATGAAAGTGGAGCTGGAGAAGGAGATTCTCCAGATTCAAACAAACTTAAAAACCCATCCTATCCCCCAAAATACACTAAGACGATGTGAGAAGAAGTCTCTTCTTAATAATATAATCTCTAATCAAACCCAAGGAGTGCTAACGAGACTACGTATTTAGCACCTTTACCTCCTGGATTCTCCGACCCGGTTCTAATTACTGCTTTGAAACGTCCTGATAATTCAATCACGACCAACCCTGAAGAAATTAAGAAGCATGCAAGACTCTTCTTCTCTACACATTACCAGGCAACAGATGTCGATTTGTTCCGAACTTGTTTGATGGTGTCGGTACACTAACTCTAAAGCAAAGAACGGATTTGTTGTCACCGCTCACGCTTGAGGAACTTTCTGTTGCCCTTAAAAGCCCGGACAGAGGGAAATCACCTGGCCTGGATGGTCTGCCAGTGGAGTTCTTCGAGAAAGTTTGGGACTTGATTGGACCTGATTTGCTTCTGGTTTTCCTGGAGAGCTTGAAGAAGGTTGAACTTCCACTGAGCTGCAGGAGAGCCGTGCTTACTTTGCTTCCTAAAAAAGGAAATTTATTTCTCATATCACAGTGGAGGCCTGTGTCCTTATTGTGTACGGAATATACAATTTTCTCAAAGGCTTTGGCCTTGCGTCTCTCACCCCTACTAGGAGACATTATACACATGGACCAGACTTACTGTGTTCCTGGTCGCAATATTCAGGATAATATCTGTTGTCCAAGATGTCATTGAAATCTGTGAGATTAATTATGAAAGTTGTGGCTTGATCTTCCTCGACCAGGAGAAAGCTTTTGACTGTGTTTCTCAAACATATCTTTTTGAAGTGCTAAAATGTTTTGGTTTTGGACCTCTCTTTCTATCCCATATACAATTATGTTATTCAAACATATCGGCCATCTTAAAGATAAACAATGAACTTGTACCCCCCCCCCCCCCCTTTTGTGTTGGGAGAGGGGTAAGGCAGGGCTCCCCTCTGTCAGGAATTTTGTACGCTTTATCCCTTGAGCCCCTCTTAAATATCATTCGGAAGTCCTTGTCTGGTGTTACTTTTGGAACCCACCCCTTAAAAAGCATTGCTTATGCAGATGACATCTGTGTTTGCATCAGACAGTCAGAAGACGTTGATTTGATGATGAGTGCTTTGGATGTCTTCAGCAGGGCATCATCGGCCAAGATAAATTGGACAAAAACAGAAGCACTGTGGCTTCAACCCTCTATCTACCCCCTACCTTCCCCCTTATTTCCTCTCCCTCCTCCTCTCCCTGCCAATCTTTCGTGGAGAAGAGATGGGATTAAGTTCCTCGGGGTGTTCCTTGGCCCTGGGAATTTTGTGAGGCATAACTGGGAAGGCTTGTTGGCACACATTGAAGTACTGTTACTGAAATGGAAGAACTTGCTCTGCCAACTATCCTTCCGGGGTAGGGTACTAGTAATCAACAGTCTGGTCACCACTAAGTTATGGTACAAGGTTCCTTCCCTGCAGCCGCCCAAAACTCTGGTGGATGACATACAAAAATGCATCACCCATTTCTTCTGGTCCGGAAAGCATTGGCTGAGACCAGAGATTCTAAACTTACCAACTGCAGAGGGTGGCCAAGAGCTGGTCAATGTCAAGTGCTGCATCATGGCTTTCTGCCTATGAACCACATGGCGTTTCTTGTTGAACCATGTTTGGCCTGGAAACAGCTTACCAGCTGCATCTTACGTCAAGCGGGGAAGTTGGACTTAGCACAGGAGCTGTTCCTGATGGACTCGACCAAGATAGACCAATCGATGCTACCTGCCTTTCACCAAAGCCTATTGAATGTGTGGCAAGCCTTTACCTGTCTCTGTGACCCCTCAACTTATGTTCGATCCATGTTCTTCAACGAACCATTATTTCACAACATGGTATTTGGTAAGTGTGTGAATGAAAGCACCTTCATTCAAAAGTTT